>NW_025958982.1:0-41178 GCF_023159225.1 Perognathus longimembris pacificus | reverse complement strand
AGGTCCTGAATGAGCTTTTTTCTCTGTTCCCTCACCACAATCCAGATTCTTTTGGGGAGTTTACCAGTACAGTAACCATACCAGGAAGTACTTAATTTATTAAGCTACTGCTTTTCTTAATCTCAGTGGAGATATTTACTGATAAACAGCTACCTACGCAGCATGTTCATGTCGTTCCTAAATGAGCTTTTATCTCTCTCCCCCTCACCACAAATCAGATTCTTCTGAGGAGTTCCCAGTACATTATCCGTTCCCCCTGTGTAATTACGTTAACAAGCTCCAACTGTTTTTATTCTCAGAAGGTTTACTCCCTGATATACAGCTGCCTACCCCCTTCGTAAGTGCAGGTCCTAAATGAGGTTTTTTCTCTGTTCCCTCACCACAATCCAGATTCTTTTGGGGAGTTACCAGTACAGTATCCATACCAGGAAGTACTTTATTTATTAAGCTACTGCTTTTCTTAATCTCAGTGGAGATATTTACTGATAAACAGCTAGGAACGCAGCATGTTCATGTCGTTCCTAAATGAGCTTTTATCTCTCTCCCCTCACCACAAATCAGATTCTTCTGAGGAGTTCCCAGTACATTATCCTTTCCCCTGTGTAATTACCTTAACAAGCTCCAGCTGTTTTTATTCTCAGAAGGTTTACTCACTGATATACAGCTGCCTACCCCCTTCGTAAGTGCAGGTCCTAAATGAGCTTTTTTCTCTGTTCCCTCACCACAATCCAGATTCTTTTGGGGGAGTTTCCAGTACAGTAACCATACCAGGAAGTACTTAATTTATTAAGCTACTGCTTTTCTTAATCTCAGTGGAGATATTTACTGATAAACAGCTACCTACCCAGCATGTTCATGTCGTTCCTAAATGAGCTTTTATCTCTCTCCCCTCACCACAAAATCAGATTCTTCTGAGGAGTTCCCAGTACATTATCCTTTCCCCTGTGTAATTACCTTAACAAGCTCCAGCTGTTTTTATTCTCAGAAGGTTTACTCCCTGATATACAGCTGCCTACCCCCTTCGTAAGTGCAGGTCCTAAATGAGCATTATTCTCTGTTCCCTCACCACAATCCAGATTCTTTTGGGGAGTTACCAGTACAGTAACCATACAGGAAGTACTTAATTTATTAAGCTACTGCTTTTCTTAATCTCAGTGGAGATATTTACTGATAAACAGCTACCTACGCAGCATGTTCATGTCGTTCCTAAATGAGCTTTTATCTCTCTCCCCTCACCACAAATCAGATTCTTCTGAGAGTTCCCAGTACATTATCCTTTCCCCTGTGTAATTACCTTAACAAGCTCCAGCTGTTTTTATTCTCAGAAGGTTTACTCACTGATATACAGCTGCCTACCCCCCTTCGCAAGTGCAGGTCCTGATTGAGCTTTTTTCTTTGTTCCCTCACCACAATCCAGATTCTTTTGGGGAGTTACCAGTACAGTAACCATACCAGGAAGTACTTAATTTATTAAGCTACTGCTTTTCTTAATCTCAGTGGAGATATTTACTGATAAACAGCTACGTACGCAGCATGTTCATGTCGTTCCTAAATGAGCTTTTATCTCTCTCCCCTCACCCACAAATCAGATTCTTCTGAGGAGTTCCCAGTACATTATCCTTTCCCCTGTGTAATTACCTTAACAAGCTCCAGCTGTTTTTATTCTCAGAAGGTTTACTCCCTGATATACAGCTGCCTACCCCCGTCGTAAGTGCAGGTCCTGAATGAGCTTTTTCTCTGTTCCCCTCACCACAATCCAGATTCTTTTGGGGAGTTACCAGTACAGTAACCATACCAGGAAGTACTTAATTTATTAAGCTACTGCTTTTCTTAATCTCAGTGGAGATATTTACTGATAAACAGCTACCTACGCAGCATGTTCATGTCGTTCCTAAATGAGCATTTATCTCTCTCCCCTCACCACAAATCAGATTCTTCTGAGGAGTTCCCAGTACATTATCCTTTCCCCTGTGTAATTACCTTAACAAGCTCCAGCTGTTTTTTATTCTCAGAAGGTTTACTCCCTGATATACAGCTGCCTACCCCCTTCGTAAGTGCAGGACCTAAATGAGCTTTTTTCTCTGTTCCCTCACCACAATCCAGATTCTTTTGGGGAGTTACCAGTACAGTAACCATACCAGGAAGTACTTAATTTATTAAGCTACTGCTTTTCTTAATCTCAGTGGAGATATTTACTGATAAACAGCTACCTACGCAGCATGTTCATGTCGTTCCTAAATGAGCTTTTATCTCTCTCCCCTCACCACAAATCAGATTCTTCTGAGGAGTTCCCAGTACATTAATTTCCCCCTGTGTAATTACCCTTAACAAGCTCCAGCTGTTTTTATTCTCAGAAGGTTTACTCCCTTATATACAGCTGCCTACCCCCTTCGTAAGTGCAGTTCCTAAATGAGCTTTTTTCTCTGTTCCCTCACGCACAATCCAGATTCTTTTGGGGAGTTACCAGTACAGTAACCATACCAGGAAGTACTTAATTTAGTAAGCTTCTGCTTTTCTTAATCTCAGTGGAGATATTACTGATAAACAGCTACCTACGCAGCATGTTCATGTCGTTCCTAAATGAGCTTTTATCTCTCTACCCTCACCACAAATCAGATTCTTCTGAGGAGTTCCCAGTACATTATCCTTTCCCCAGTGTAATTACCTTAACAAGCTCCAGCTGTTTTTATTCTCAGAAAGTTTACTCCCCTGATATACAGCTGCCCTAAACCTTCGTAAGTGCAGGTCGTAAATGAGCTTTTTTCTCTGTTCCCTCACCACAATCAGATTCTTTTGGGGAGTTACCAGTACAGTAACCATACCAGGAAGTACTTAATTTATTAAGCTACTGCTTTTCTTAATCTCAGTGGAGATATTTACTGAAAAAACAGCTACCTACGCAGCATGTTCATGTCGTTCCTAAATGAGCTTTTATCTCTCTCCCCTCACCACAAATCAGATTCTTCTGAGGAGTTCCCAGTACATTATCCTTTCCCTGTGTAATTACCTTAACAAGCTCCATCTGTTTTTATTCTCAGAAGGTTTACTCCCTGATATACAGCTGCCTACCCCTTCGTAAGTGCAGGTCCTAAATGAGCTTTTTTCTCTGTTCTGTCACCACAATCCAGATTCTTTTGGGGAGTTACCAGTACAGTAACCATACCAGGAAGTAATTAATTTATTAAGCTACTGCTTTTCTTAATCTCAGTGGAGATATTTACTGATAAACAGCTACCTACGCAGCATGTTCATGGCGTTCCTAAATGAGCTTTTATCTCTCTCCCCTCACCACAATCAGATTCTTCTGAGGAGTTCCCAGTACATTATCCTTTCCCCTGTGTAATTACCTTAACAAGCTCAGCTGTTTTTATTCTCAGAAGGTTTACTCCCTGATATACAGCCCTGGCCTACCCCCATCGTAAGTTCAGGTCCTAAATGAGCTTTTTTCTCTGTTCCCTCACCACAATCCAGATTCTTTTGGGGAGTTACCAATACAGTAACCATACCAGGAAGTACTTAATTTATTAAGCTACTCCTTTTCTTAATATCAGTGGAGATATTTACTTATAAACAGCTACCTACGCAGCATGTTCATGTCGTTCCTAAATGAGCTTTTATCTCTCTGCCCTCACCACAAATCAGATTCTTCTGAGGAGTTCCAAGTACATTATCCTTTCTCCTGTGTAATTACTTTAACAAGCTCCAGCTGTTTTTTATTCTCAGAAGGTTTACTCACTGATATACAGCTGCCTACCCCCTTCGTAAGTGCAGGTCCTAAATGAGCTTTTTTCTCTGTTCCCTCACCACAATCCAGATTCGTTTGGGGAGTTCCCAGTACAGTAACCATACCAGAAAGTACTTAATTTATTAAGCTACTGCTTTTCTTAATCTCAGTGGAGATATTTACTGATAAACAGCTACCTACGCAGCATGTTCATGTCGTTCCTAAATGAGCTTTTTTCTCTGTTCCCTCACCACAATCCAGATTCTTTTGGGGAGTTACCAGTACAGTATCCATAGCAGGAAGTACTTAATTTATTAAGGTACTGCTTTTCTTAATCTCAGTGGAGACATTTACTGATAAACAGCTACCTACGCAGCATGTTCATGTCGTTCCTAAATGAGCTTTTATCTCTGTCCCCTCACCACAAATCAGATTCTTCTGAGGAGTTCCCAGTACATTATCCTTTCCCTGTGTAATTACCTTAACAAGCTCCAGCTGTTTTTATTCTCAGAAGGTTTACTCCCTGATATACAGCTGCCTAACCCCTTCGTAACTGCAGGTCCTAAATGAGCTTTTTTCTCTGTTCCCTCACCACAATCCAGATTCTTTTGGGGAGTTACCAGTACAGTAACCATACCAGGAAGTACTTAATTTATTAAGCTACTGCTTTTCTTAATCTCAGTGGAGACATTTACTGATAAACAGCTACCTACGCAGCATGTTCATGTCGTTCCTAAATGAGCTTTTATCTCTCTCCCCTCACCACAAATCAGATTCTTCTGAGGATTTCCCAGTACATTATCCTTTCCCCTGTGTAATTACCTTAACAAGCTCCAGCTGTTTTTATTCTCAGAAGGTTTACTCCCTTATATAAAGCTGCCTACCCCTTCGTAAGTGCAGGTCCTAAATGAGCTTTTTTCTCTGTTCCCTCACCACAATCCAGATTCTTTTGGGGAGTTACCAGTACAGTAATCATACCAGGAAGTACTTAATTTATTAAGCTACTGCTTTTCTTAATCTCAGTGGAGATATTTACTGATAAACAGCTTCCTACGCAGCATGTTCATGTCGTTCCTAATGAGCTTTTATCTCTCTCCCCTCACCACAAATCAGATTCTTCTGAGGAGTTCCCAGTACATTATCCTTTCCCCTGTGTTATTACCTTAACAAGCTCCAGCTGTTTTTATTCTCAGATGGTTTACTCCCTGGTATACAGCTGCCTACCCCCTTCGTAAGTGCAGGTCCTAAATGAGCTTTTTTCTCTGTTCCCTCACCACAATCCAGATTCTTTTGGGGAGTTACCAGTACAGTAACCATACCAGGAAGTACTTAATTTATTGAGCTACTGCTTTTCTTTATCTCAGTGGAGATATTTACTGATAAACAGCTATGTACGCAGCATGTTCATGTCGTTCCTAAATGAGCTTATTTCTCTGTTCCCTCACCACAATCCAGATTCTTTTGGGGAGTTACCAGTACAGTAACCATACCAGGAAGTACTTAATTTAGTAAGCTTCTGCTTTTCTTAATCTCAGTGGAGATATTTACTGATAAACAGCTTACCTACGCAGCATGTTCATGTCGTTCCTAAATGAGCTTTTATCTCTCTACCCTCACCACAAATCAGATTCTTCTGAGGAGTTCCCAGTACATTATCCTTTCCCCAGTGTAATTACCTTAACAAGCTCCAGCTGTTTTTATTCTCAGAAAGTTTACTCCCTGATATACAGCTGCCTAAACCTTCGTAAGTGCAGGTCGTAAATGAGCTTTTTTCTCTGTTCCCTCACCACAATCCAGATTCTTTTGGGGAGTTACCAGTACAGTAACCATACCAGGAAGTACTTAATTTATTAAGCTACTGCTTTTCTTAATCTCAGTCGAGACATTTACTGATAAACAGCTACCTACGCAGCATGTTCATGTCGTTCCTAAATGAGCTTTTATCTCTCTCCCCTCACCACAAATCAGATTCTTCTGAGGAGTTTCCAGTACATTATCCTTTCCCCTGTGTAATTACCTTAACAAGCTCCATCTGTTTTTATTCTCAGAAGGTTTACTCCCTGATATACAGCTGCCTACCCCTTCGTAAGTGCAGGTCCTAAATGAGCTTTTTTCTCTGTTCTGTCACCAAAATCCAGATTCTTTGGGGAGTTACCAGTACAGTAACCATACCAGGAAGTAATTAATTTATTAAGCTACTGCTTTTCTTAATCTCAGTGGAGATATTTACTGATAAACAGCTACCTAAGCAGCATGTTCATGGCGTTCCTAAATGAGCTTTTATCTCTCTCCCCTCACCACAAATAAGATTCTTCTGAGGAGTTCCCAGTACTTATCCTTTCCCCTGTGTAATTACCTTAACAAGCTCCAGCTGTTTTTATTCTCAGAAGGTTTACTCCCTGATATACAGCTGCCTACCCCCATCGTAAGTTCAGGTCCTAAATGAGCTTTTTTCTCTGTTCCCTCACCACAATCCAGATTCTTTTGGGGAGTTACCAATACAGTAACCATACCAGGAAGTACTTAATTTATTAAGCTACTCCTTTTCTTAATATCAGTGGAGATATTTACTGATAAACAGCTACCTACGCAGCATGTTCATGTCGTTCCTAAATGAGCTTTTATCTCTCTGCCCTCACCACAAATCAGATTCTTCTGAGGAGTTCCATGTACATTATCCTTTCTCCTGTGTAATTACTTTAACAAGCTCCAGCTGTTTTTATTCTCAGAAGGTTTACTCACTGATATACAGCTGCCTACCCCCTTCGTAAGTGCAGGTCCTAAATGAGCTTTTTTCTCTGTTCCCTCACCACAATCCAGATTCGTTTGGGGAGTTCCCAGTACAGTAACCATACCAGAAAGTACTTAATTTATTAAGCTACTGCTTTTCTTAATCTCAGTGGAGATATTTACTGATAAACAGCTACCTACGCAGCATGTTCATGTCGTTCCTAAATGAGCTTTTTTCTCTGTTCCCTCACCACAATCCAGATTCTTTTGGGGAGTTACCAGTACAGTATCCATAGCAGGAAGTACTTAATTTATTAAGGTACTGCTTTTCTTAATCTCAGTGGAGACATTTACTGATAAACAGCTACCTACGCAGCATGTTCATGTCGTTCCTAAATGAGCTTTTATCTCTGTCCCCTCACCACAAATCAGATTCTTCTGAGGAGTTCCCAGTACATTATCCTTTCCCCTGTGTAATTACCTTAACAAGCTCCAGCTGTTTTTATTCTCAGAAGGTTTACTCCCTGATATACAGCTGCCTAACCCCTTCGTAACTGCAGGTCCTAAATGAGCTTTTTTCTCTGTTCCCTCACCACAATCCAGATTCTTTTGGGGAGTTACCAGTACAGTAACCATACCAGGAAGTACTTAATTTATTAAGCTACTGCTTTTCTTAATCTCAGTGGAGACATTTACTGATAAACAGCTACCTACGCAGCATGTTCATGTCGTTCCTAAATGAGCTTTTATCTCTCTCCCCTCACCACAAATCAGATTCTTCTGAGGATTTCCCAGTACATTATCCTTTCCCCTGTGTAATTACCTTAACAAGCTCCAGCTGTTTTTATTCTCAGAAGGTTTACTCCCTTATATAAAGCTGCCTACCCCCTTCGTAAGTGCAGGTCCTAAATGAGCTTTTTTCTCTGTTCCCTCACCACAATCCAGATTCTTTTGGGGAGTTACCAGTACAGTAATCATACCAGGAAGTACTTAATTTATTAAGCTACTGCTTTTCTTAATCTCAGTGGAGATATTTACTGATAAACAGCTTCCTACGCAGCATGTTCATGTCGTTCCTAATGAGCTTTTATCTCTCTCCCCTCACCACAAATCAGATTCTTCTGAGGAGTTCCCAGTACATTATCCTTTCCCCTGTGTTATTACCTTAACAAGCTCCAGCTGTTTTTATTCTCAGATGGTTTACTCCCTGGTATACAGCTGCCTACCCCCTTCGTAAGTGCAGGTCCTAAATGAGCTTTTTTCTCTGTTCCCTCACCACAATCCAGATTCTTTTGGGGAGTTACCAGTACAGTAACCATACCAGGAAGTACTTAATTTATTGAGCTACTGCTTTTCTTTATCTCAGTGGAGATATTTACTGATAAACAGCTATGTACGCAGCATGTTCATGTCGTTCCTAAATGAGCTTATTTCTCTGTTCCCTCACCACAATCCAGATTCTTTTGGGGAGTTACCAGTACAGTAACCATACCAGGAAGTACTTAATTTAGTAAGCTTCTGCTTTTCTTAATCTCAGTGGAGATATTTACTGATAAACAGCTACCTACGCAGCATGTTCATGTCGTTCCTAAATGAGCTTTTATCTCTCTACCCTCACCACAAATCAGATTCTTCTGAGGAGTTCCCAGTACATTATCCTTTCCCCAGTGTAATTACCTTAACAAGTTCCAGCTGTTTTTATTCTCAGAAAGTTTACTCCCTGATATACAGCTGCCTAAACCTCGTAAGTGCAGGTCCTAAATGAGCTTTTTTCTCTGTTCCCTCACCACAATCCAGATTCTTTTGGGGAGTTACCAGTACAGTAACCATACCAGGAAGTACTTAATTTATTAAGCTACTGCTTTTCTTAATCTCAGTGAGATATTTACTGATAAACAGCTACCTACGCAACATGTTCATGTCGTTCCTAAATGAGCTTTTATCTCTCTCCCCTCACCACAAATCAGATTCTTCTCAGGAGTTCCTAGTACATTATCCTTTCCCCTGTGTAATTACCTTAACAAGCTCCAGCTGTTTTTATTCTCAGAAGGTTTACTCCCTGATATACAGCTGCCTAACCCCTTCGTAACTGCAGGTCCTAAATGAGCTTTTTTCTCTGTTCCCTCACCACAATCCAGATTCTTTTGGGGAGTTACCAGTACAGTAAGCATACCAGGAAGTACTTAATTTATTAAGCTACTGCTTTTCTTAATCTCAGTGGAGACATTTACTGATAAACAGCTACCTACGCAGCATGTTCATGTCGTTCCTAAATGAGCTTTTATCTCTCTCCCCTCACCACAAATAAGATTCTTCTGAGGAGTTCCCAGTACATTATCCTTTCCCCTGTGTAATTACCTTAACAAGCTCCAGCTGTTTTATTCTCAGAAGGTTTACTCCCTGATATACAGCTGCCTACCCCCATCGTAAGTTCAGGTCCTAAATGAGCTTTTTTCTCTGTTCCCTCACCACAATCCAGATTCTTTTGGGGAGTTACCAATACAGTAACCATACCAGGAAGTACTTAATTTATTAAGCTACTCCTTTTCTTAATATCAGTGGAGATATTTACTGATAAACAGCTACCTACGCAGCATGTTCATGTCGTTCCTAAATGAGCTTTTATCTCTCTGCCCTCACCACAAATCAGATTCTTCTGAGGAGTTCCAAGTACATTATCCTTTCTCCTGTGTAATTACTTTAACAAGCTCCAGCTGTTTTTATTCTCAGAAGGTTTACTCACTGATATACAGCTGCCTACCCCCTTCGTAAGTGCAGGTCCTAAATGAGCTTTTTTCTCTGTTCCCTCACCACAATCCAGATTCGTTTGGGGAGTTCCCAGTACAGTAACCATACCAGAAAGTACTTAATTTATTAAGCTACTGCTTTTCTTAATCTCAGTGGAGATATTTACTGATAAACAGCTACCTACGCAGCATGTTCATGTCGTTCCTAAATGAGCTTTTTTCTCTGTTCCCTCACCACAATCCAGATTCTTTTGGGGAGTTACCAGTACAGTATCCATAGCAGGAAGTACTTAATTTATTAAGGTACTGCTTTTCTTAATCTCAGTGGAGACATTTACTGATAAACAGCTACCTACGCAGCATGTTCATGTCGTTCCTAAATGAGCTTTTATCTCTGTCCCCTCACCACAAATCAGATTCTTCTGAGGAGTTCCCAGTACATTATCCTTTCCCCTGTGTAATTACCTTAACAAGCTCCAGCTGTTTTTATTCTCAGAAGGTTTACTCCCTGATATACAGCTGCCTAACCCCTTCGTAACTGCAGGTCCTAAATGAGCTTTTTTCTCTGTTCCCTCACCACAATCCAGATTCTTTTGGGAGTTACCAGTACAGTAACCATACCAGGAAGTACTTAATTTATTAAGCTACTGCTTTTCTTAATCTCAGTGGAGACATTTACTGATAAACAGCTACCTACGCAGCATGTTCATGTCGTTCCTAAATGAGCTTTTATCTCTCTCCCCTCACCACAAATCAGATTCTTCTGAGGATTTCCCAGTACATTATCCTTTCCCCTGTGTAATTACCTTAACAAGCTCCAGCTGTTTTTATTCTCAGAAGGTTTACTCCCTTATATAAAGCTGCCTACCCCCTTCGTAAGTGCAGGTCCTAAATGAGCTTTTTTCTCTGTTCCCTCACCACAATCCAGATTCTTTTGGGGAGTTACCAGTACAGTAATCATACCAGGAAGTACTTAATTTATTAAGCTACTGCTTTTCTTAATCTCAGTGGAGATATTTACTGATAAACAGCTTCCTACGCAGCATGTTCATGTCGTTCCTAAATGAGCTTTTATCTCTCTCCCCTCACCACAAATCAGATTCTTCTGAGGAGTTCCCAGTACATTATCCTTTCCCCTGTGTTATTACCTTAACAAGCTCCAGCTGTTTTTATTCTCAGATGGTTTACTCCCTGGTATACAGCTGCCTACCCCCTTCGTAAGTGCAGGTCCTAAATGAGCTTTTTTCTCTGTTCCCTCACCACAATCCAGATTCTTTTGGGGAGTTACCAGTACAGTAACCATACCAGGAAGTACTTAATTTATTGAGCTACTGCTTTTCTTTATCTCAGTGGAGATATTTACTGATAAACAGCTATGTACGCAGCATGTTCATGTCGTTCCTAAATGAGCTTATTTCTCTGTTCCCTCACCACAATCCAGATTCTTTTGGGGAGTTACCAGTACAGTAACCATACCAGGAAGTACTTAATTTAGTAAGCTTCTGCTTTTCTTAATCTCAGTGGAGATATTTACTGATAAACAGCTACCTACGCAGCATGTTCATGTCGTTCCTAAATGAGATTTTATCTCTCTACCCTCACCACAAATCAGATTCTTCTGAGGAGTTCCCAGTACATTATCCTTTCCCCAGTGTAATTACCTTAACAAGTTCCAGCTGTTTTTATTCTCAGAAAGTTTACTCCCTGATATACAGCTGCCTAAACCTTCGTAAGTGCAGGTCCTAAATGAGCTTTTTTCTCTGTTCCCTCACCACAATCCAGATTCTTTTGGGGAGTTACCAGTACAGTAACCATACCAGGAAGTACTTAATTTATTAAGCTACTGCTTTTCTTATCTCAGTGGAGATATTTACTGATAAACAGCTACCTACGCAACATGTTCATGTCGTTCCTAAATGAGCTTTTATCTCTCTCCCCTCACCACAAATCAGATTCTTCTCAGGAGTTCCCAGTACATTATCCTTTCCCCTGTGTAATTACCTTAACAAGCTCCAGCTGTTTTTATTCTCAGAAGGTTTACTCCCTGATATACAGCTGCCTAACCCCTTCGTAACTGCAGGTCCTAAATGAGCTTTTTTCTCTGTTCCCTCACCACAATCCAGATTCTTTTGGGGAGTTACCAGTACAGTAAGCATACCAGGAAGTCCTTAATTTATTAAGCTACTGCTTTTCTTAATCTCAGTGGAGACATTTACTGATAAACAGCTACCTACGCAGCATGTTCATGTCGTTCCTAAATGAGCTTTTATCTCTCTCCCCTCACCACAAATCAGATTCTTCTGAAGAGTTCCCAGTACATTATCCTTTCCCCTGTGTAATTACCTTAACAAGCTCCAGCTGTTTTTATTCTCAGAAGGTTTACTCCCTGATATAAAGCAGCCTACCCCCTTCGTAAGTGCAGGTCCTAAATGAGCTTTTTTCTCTGTTCCCTCACCACAATCCAGATTCTTTTGGGGAGTTACCAGTACAGTAACCATACCAGGAAGTACTTAATTTATTGAGCTACTGATTTTCTTAATCTCAGTGGAGATATTTACTGATAAACAGCTACCTATGCAGCATGCTCATGTCGTTCCTAAATGAGCTTTTATCTCTCTCCCCTCACCACAAAAAAGATTCTTCTGAGGAGTTGCCAGTACATTATCCTTTCCCCTGTGTAATTACCTTAACAAGCTCCAGCTGTTTTTATTCTCAGAAGGTTTACTCCCTGATATACAGCTGCCTACCCCCATCGTAAGTGAGGGTCCTAAATGAGCTTTTTTCTCTGTTCCCTCACCACAATCCAGATTCTTTTGGGGAGTTACCAATACAGTAACCATACCAGGAAGTTCTTAATTTATTAAGCTACTCCTTTTCTTAATATCAGTGGAGATATTTACTGATAAACAGCTACCTACGCAGCATGTTCATGTCGTTCCTAAATGAGCTTTTTTCTCTGTTCCCTCACCACAATCCAGATTCTTTTGGGGAGTTACCAGTACAGTATCCATACCAGGAAGTACTTAATTTATTAAGGTACTGCTTTTTTAATCTCAGTAGAGACATTTACTGATAAACAGCTACCTACGCAGCATGTTCATGTCGTTCCTAAATGAGCTTTTATCTCTCTCCCCTCACCACAAATCAGATTCTTCTGAGGAGTTCCCAGTACATTATCCTTTCCCCTGTGTAATTACCTTAACAAGATCCAGCTGTTTTTATTCTCAGAAGGTTTACTCCCTGATATACAGCTGCCTAACCCCTTCGTAACTGCAGGTCCTAAATGAGCTTTTTTCTCTGTTCCCTCACCACAATCCAGATTCTTTTGGGGAGTTACCAGTACAGTAACCATACCAGGAAGTACTTAATTTATTAAGCTACTGCTTTTCTTAATCTCAGTGGAGACATTTACTGATAAACAGCTACCTACACAGCATGTTCATGTCGTTCCTAAATGAGCTTTTATCTCTCTCCCTTACACCAAATCAGATTCTTCTGAGGAGTTCCAAGTACATTATCCTTTCTCCTGTGTAATTACTTTAACAAGCTCCAGCTGTTTTTATTCTCAGAAGGTTTACTCACTGATATACAGCTGCCTACCCCCTTCGTAAGTGCAGGTCCTAAATGAGCTTTTTTCTCTGTTCCCCTCACCACAATCCAGATTCGTTTGGGGAGTTCCCAGTACAGTAACCATACCAGAAAGTACTTAATTTATTAAGCTACTGCTTTTCTTAATCTCAGTGGAGATATTTACTGATAAACAGCTACCTACGCAGCATGTTCATGTCGTTCCTAAATGAGCTTTTTTCTCTGTTCCCTCACCACAATCCAGATTCTTTTGGGGAGTTACCAGTACAGTATCCATAGCAGGAAGTACTTAATTTATTAAGGTACTGCTTTTCTTAATCTCAGTGGAGACATTTACTGATAAACAGCTACCTACGCAGCATGTTCATGTCGTTCCTAAATGAGCTTTTATCTCTGTCCCCTCACCACAAATCAGATTCTTCTGAGGAGTTCCCAGTACATTATCCTTTCCCCTGTGTAATTACCTTAACAAGCTCCAGCTGTTTTTATTCTCAGAAGGTTTACTCCCTGATATACAGCTGCCTAACCCCTTCGTAACTGCAGGTCCTAAATGAGCTTTTTTCTCTGTTCCCTCACCACAATCCAGATTCTTTTGGGGAGTTACCAGTACAGTAACCATACCAGGAAGTACTTAATTTATTAAGCTACTGCTTTTCTTAATCTCAGTGGAGACATTTACTGATAAACAGCTACCTACGCAGCATGTTCATGTCGTTCCTAAATGAGCTTTTATCTCTCTCCCCTCACCACAAATCAGATTCTTCTGAGGATTTCCCAGTACATTATCCTTTCCCCTGTGTAATTACCTTAACAAGCTCCAGCTGTTTTTATTCTCAGAAGGTTTACTCCCTTATATAAAGCTGCCTACCCCCTTCGTAAGTGCAGGTCCTAAATGAGCTTTTTCTCTGTTCCCTCACCACAATCCAGATTCTTTTGGGGAGTTACCAGTACAGTAATCATACCAGGAAGTACTTAATTTATTAAGCTACTGCTTTTCTTAATCTCAGTGGAGATATTTACTGATAAACAGCTTCCTACGCAGCATGTTCATGTCGTTCCTAAATGAGCTTTTATCTCTCTCCCCTCACCACAAATCAGATTCTTCTGAGGAGTTCCCAGTACATTATCCTTTCCCCTGTGTTATTACCTTAACAAGCTCCAGCTGTTTTTATTCTCAGATGGTTTACTCCCTGGTATACAGCTGCCTACCCCCTTCGTAAGTGCAGGTCCTAAATGAGCTTTTTTCTCTGTTCCCTCACCACAATCCAGATTCTTTTGGGGAGTTACCAGTACAGTAACCATACCAGGAAGTACTTAATTTATTGAGCTACTGCTTTTCTTTATCTCAGTGGAGATATTTACTGATAAACAGCTATGTACGCAGCATGTTCATGTCGTTCCTAAATGAGCTTATTTCTCTGTTCCCTCACCACAATCCAGATTCTTTTGGGGAGTTACCAGTACAGTAACCATACCAGGAAGTACTTAATTTAGTAAGCTTCTGCTTTTCTTAATCTCAGTGGAGATATTTACTGATAAACAGCTACCTACGCAGCATGTTCATGTCGTTCCTAAATGAGATTTTATCTCTCTACCCTCACCACAAATCAGATTCTTCTGAGGAGTTCCCAGTACATTATCCTTTCCCCAGTGTAATTACCTTAACAAGTTCCAGCTGTTTTTATTCTCAGAAAGTTTACTCCCTGATATACAGCTGCCTAAACCTTCGTAAGTGCAGGTCCTAAATGAGCTTTTTTCTCTGTTCCCTCACCACAATCCAGATTCTTTTGGGGAGTTACCAGTACAGTAACCATACCAGGAAGTACTTAATTTATTAAGCTACTGCTTTTCTTAATCTCAGTGGAGATATTTACTGATAAACAGCTACCTACGCAACATGTTCATGTCGTTCCTAAATGAGCTTTTATCTCTCTCCCCTCACCACAAATCAGATTCTTCTCAGGAGTTCCCAGTACATTATCCTTTCCCCTGTGTAATTACCTTAACAAGCTCCAGCTGTTTTTATTCTCAGAAGGTTTACTCCCTGATATACAGCTGCCTAACCCCTTCGTAACTGCAGGTCCTAAATGAGCTTTTTTCTCTGTTCCCTCACCACAATCCAGATTCTTTTGGGGAGTTACCAGTACAGTAAGCATACCAGGAAGTCCTTAATTTATTAAGCTACTGCTTTTCTTAATCTCAGTGGAGACATTTACTGATAAACAGCTACCTACGCAGCATGTTCATGTCGTTCCTAAATGAGCTTTTATCTCTCTCCCCTCACCACAAATCAGATTCTTCTGAAGAGTTCCCAGTACATTATCCTTTCCCCTGTGTAATTACCTTAACAAGCTCCAGCTGTTTTTATTCTCAGAAGGTTTACTCCCTGATATAAAGCAGCCTACCCCCTTCGTAAGTGCAGTCCTAAATGAGCTTTTTTCTCTGTTCCCTCACCACAATCCAGATTCTTTTGGGGAGTTACCAGTACAGTAACCATACCAGGAAGTACTTAATTTATTGAGCTACTGATTTTCTTAATCTCAGTGGAGATATTTACTGATAAACAGCTACCTATGCAGCATGCTCATGTCGTTCCTAAATGAGCTTTTATCTCTCTCCCCTCACCACAAAAAAGATTCTTCTGAGGAGTTGCCAGTACATTATCCTTTCCCCTGTGTAATTACCTTAACAAGCTCCAGCTGTTTTTATTCTCAGAAGGTTTACTCCCTGATATACAGCTGCCTACCCCCATCGTAAGTGAGGGTCCTAAATGAGCTTTTTTCTCTGTTCCCTCACCACAATCCAGATTCTTTTGGGGAGTTACCAATACAGTAACCATACCAGGAAGTTCTTAATTTATTAAGCTACTCCTTTTCTTAATATCAGTGGAGATATTTACTGATAAACAGCTACCTACGCAGCATGTTCATGTCGTTCCTAAATGAGCTTTTTCTCTGTTCCCTCACCACAATCCAGATTCTTTTGGGGAGTTACCAGTACAGTATCCATACCAGGAAGTACTTAATTTATTAAGGTACTGCTTTTTTAATCTCAGTAGAGACATTTACTGATAAACAGCTACCTACGCAGCATGTTCATGTCGTTCCTAAATGAGCTTTTATCTCTCTCCCCTCACCACAAATCAGATTCTTCTGAGGAGTTCCCAGTACATTATCCTTTCCCCTGTGTAATTACCTTAACAAGATCCAGCTGTTTTTATTCTCAGAAGGTTTACTCCCTGATATACAGCTGCCTAACCCCTTCGTAACTGCAGGTCCTAAATGAGCTTTTTTCTCTGTTCCCTCACCACAATCCAGATTCTTTTGGGGAGTTACCAGTACAGTAACCATACCAGGAAGTACTTAATTTATTAAGCTACTGCTTTTCTTAATCTCAGTGGAGACATTTACTGATAAACAGCTACCTACACAGCATGTTCATGTCGTTCCTAAATGAGCTTTTATCTCTCTCCCCTTACACCCAAATCAGATTCTTCTGAGGAGTTCCCAGTACATTATCCTTTCCCCTGTGTAATTACCTTAACAAGCTCCAGCTGTTTTTATTCTCAGAAGGTTTACTCCCTGATATACAGCTGCCTACCCCCTTCGTAAGTTCAGGTCCTAAATGAGCTTTTTTCTCTGTTCCCTCACCACAATCCAGATTCTTTTGGGGAGTTACCAGTACAGTAACCATACCAGGAAGTACTTAATTTATTAAGCTACTGCTTTTCTTAATCTCATTGGACATATTTACTGATAAACAGCTACCTACGCAGCATGTTCATGTCGTTCCTAAATGAGCTTTTATCTCTCTCCCCTCACCACAAATCAGATTCTTCTGAGGAGTTCCCAGTACATTATCTTTTCCCCTGTGTAATTACCTTAAAAAGCTCTAGCTGTTTTTATTCTCAGAAGGTTTACTCCCTGATATACATCTGCCTTCCCCCTTCGTAAGTGCAGGTCCTAAATGAGCTTTTTTCTCTGTTCCCTCACCACAATCCAGATTCTTTTGGGGAGTTACCAGTACAGTAACCATACCAGGAAGTACTTAATTTATTAAGCTACTGCTTTTCTTAATCTCAGTGGAGATATTTACGGATAAACAGCGACATACGCAGCATGTTCATGTCGTTCCTAAATGAACTTTTATCTCTCTCCCCTCACCAAAAATCAGATTGTTCTGAGGAGTTCCCAGTACATTATCCTTTCCCCTGTGTAATTACCTTAACAAGCTCCAGCTGTTTTATTCTCAGAAGGTTTAATCCCTGATATACAGCTGCCTACCCCCTTCGTAAGTGCAGGTCCTAAATGAGCTTTTTTCTCTGTTCCCTCACCACAATCCAGATTCTTTTGGGGAGTTACCAGTACAGTAACCATACCAGGAAGTACTTAATTTATTAAGCTACTGCTTTTCTTAATCTCAGTGGAGATATTTACTGATAAACAGCTACCTACGCAGCATGTTCATGTCGTCCCTAAATGAGCTTTTATATCTCTCCCCTCAACACAAATCAGATTCTTCTGAGGAGTTCCCAGTACATTATCCTTTCCCCTGTGTAATTACCTTAACAAGCTCCAGCTGTTTTTATTCTCAGAAGGTTTACTCCCTGATATACAGCTGCCTACCCCCTTCGTAAGTGCAGTTCCTAAATGAACTTTTTTCTCTGTCCCTCACCACAATCCAGATTCTTTTGCGGAGTTACCAGTACAGTAACCATACCATGAAGTACTTAATTTATTAAGCTACTGCTTTTCTTATCTCAGTGGAGATATTTACTGATAAACAGCTACCTACGCAGCATGTTCATGTCGCTCCAAAATGAGCTTTTATCTCTCTCCCCTCACCACAAATCAGATTCTTCTGAGGAGTTCCCAGTACATTATCCTTTCCCCTGTGTAATTACCTTAACAAGCTCCAGGTGTTTTTATTCTCAGAAGGTTTCCTCCCTGATATACAGCTGCCTACCCTCTTCGTAAGTGCAGGTCCTAAATGAGCTTTTTTCTCTGTTCCCTCACCACAATCCAGATTCTTTTGAGGAGTTACCAGTACAGTAACCATACCAGGAAGTACTTAATTTATTAAGCTACTGCTTTTCTTAATCTCAGTGGAGATATTTACTGATAAACAGCTATGTACGCAGCATGTTCATGTCGTTCCTAAATGAGCTTATTTCTCTGTTCCCTCACCACAATCCAGATTCTTTTGGGAGTTACCAGTACAGTAACCCATACCAGGAAGTACTTAATTTAGTAAGCTTCTGCTTTTCTTAATCTCAGTGGAGATATTTACTGATAAACAGCTACCTACGCAGCATGTTCATGTCGTTCCTAAATGAGCTTTTATCTCTCTACCCTCACCACAAATCAGATTCTTCTGAGGAGTTCCCAGTACATTATCCTTTCCCCAGTGTAATTACCTTAACAAGCTCCAGCTGTTTTTATTCTCAGAAAGTTTACTCCCTGATATACAGCTGCCTAAACCTTCGTAAGTGCAGGTCGTAAATGAGCTTTTTTCTCTGATCCCTCACCACAATCCAGATTCTTTTGGGAGTTACCAGTACAGTAACCATACCAGGAAGTACTTAATTTATTAAGCTACTGCTTTTCTTAATCTCAGTGGAGATATTTACTGAAAAACAGCTACCTACGCAGCATGTTCATGTCGTTCCTAAATGAGCTTTTATCTCTCTCCCCTCACCACAAATCAGATTCTTCTGAGGAGTTCCCAGTACATTATCCTTTCCCCTGTGTAATTACCTTAACAAGCTCCATCTGTTTTTATTCTCAGAAGGTTTACTCCCTGATATACAGCTGCCTACCCCCTTCGTAAGTGCAGGTCCTAAATGAGCTTTTTTCTCTGTTCTGTCACCACAATCCAGATTCTTTTGGGGAGTTACCAGTACAGTAACCATACCAGGAAGTACTTAATTTATTAAGCTACTGCTTTTCTTAATCTCAGTGGAGATATTTACTGATAAACAGCTACCTACGCAGCATGTTCATGTCGTTCCTAAATGAGCTTTTATCTCTCTCCCCTCACCACAAATCAGATTCTTCTGAGGAGTTCCCAGTACATTATCCTTTCCCCTGTGTAATTACCTTAACAAGCTCCATCTGTTTTTATTCTCAGAAGGTTTACTCCCTGATATACAGCTGCCTACCCCCATCGTAAGTGCAGGTCCTAAATGAGCTTTTTTCTCTGTTCCCTCACCACAATCCAGATTCTTTTGGGGAGTTACCAATACAGTAACCATACCAGGAAGTACTTAATTTATTAAGCTACTCCTTTTCTTAATATCAGTGGAGATATTTACTGATAAACAGCTACCTATGCAGCATGTTCATGTCGTTCCTAAATGAGCTTTTATCTCTCTGCCCTCACCACAAATCAGATTCTTCTGAGGAGTTCCAAGTACATTATCCTTTCTCCTGTGTAATTACTTTAACAAGTTCCAGCTGTTTTTATTCTCAGAAGGTTTACTCACTGATATACAGCTGCCTACCCCCTTCGTAAGTGCAGGTCTAAATGAGCTTTATTCTCTGTTCCCTCACCACAATCCAGATTCTTTTGGGAGTTCCCAGTACAGTAACCATACCAGAAAGTACTTAATTTATTAAGCTACTGCTTTTCTTAATCTCAGTGGAGATATTTACTGATAAACAGCTACCTACGCAGCATGTTCATGTCGTTCCTAAATGAGCTTTTTTCTCTGTTCCCTCACCACAATCCAGATTCTTTTGGGGAGTTACCAGTACAGTATCCATAGCAGGAAGTACTTAATTTATTAAGGTACTGCTTTTCTTAATCTCAGTGGAGACATTTACTGATAAACAGCTACCTACGCAGCATGTTCATGTCGTTCCTAAATGAGCTTTTATCTCTCTCCCCTCACCACAAATCAGATTCTTCTGAGGAGTTCCCAGTACATTATCCTTTCCCCTGTGTAATTACCTTAACAAGCTCCAGCTGTTTTTATTCTCAGAAGGTTTACTCCTGATATACAGCTGCCTAACCCCTTCGTAAGTGCAGGTCCTAAATGAGCTTTTTTCTCTGTTCCCTCACCACAATCCAGATTCTTTTGGGGAGTTACCAGTACAGTAACCATACCAGGAAGTACTTAATTTATTAAGCTACTGCTTTTCTTAATCTCAGTGGAGATATTTACTGATAAACAGCTACCTACGCAGCATGTTCATGTCGTCCCTAAATGAGCTTTTATATCTCTCCCCTCAACACAAATCAGATTCTTCTGAGGAGTTCCCAGTACATTATCCTTTCCCCTGTGTAATTACCTTAACAAGCTCCAGCTGTTTTTATTCTCAGAAGGTTTACTCCCTGATATACAGCTGCCTACCCCCTTCGTAAGTGCAGTTCCTAAATGAACTTTTTTCTCTGTTCCCTCACCACAATCCAGATTCTTTTGCGGAGTTACCAGTACAGTACCCATACCATGAAGTACTTAATTTATTAAGCTACTGCTTTTCTTAATCTCAGTGGAGATATTTACTGATAAACAGCTACCTACGCAGCATGTTCATGTCGCTCCTAAATGAGCTTTTATCTCTCTCCCTCACCACAATCAGATTCTTCTGAGGAGTTCCCAGTACATTATCCTTTCCCCTGTGTAATTACCTTAACAAGCTCCAGGTGTGTTTATTCTCAGAAGGTTTCCTCCCTGATATACAGCTGCCTACCCTCTTCGTAAGTGCAGGTCCTAAATGAGCTTTTTTCTCTGTTCCCTCACCACAATCCAGATTCTTTTGAGGAGTTACCAGTACAGTAACCATACCAGGAAGTACTTAATTTATTAAGCTACTGCTTTTCTTAATCTCAGTGGAGATATTTACTGATAAACAGCTATGTACGCAGCATGTTCATGTCGTTCCTAAATGAGCTTATTTCTCTGTTCCCTCACCACAATCCAGATTCTTTTGGGGAGTTACCAGTACAGTAACCATACCAGGAAGTACTTAATTTAGTAAGCTTCTGCTTTTCTTAATCTCAGTGGAGATATTTACTGATAAACAGCTACCTACGCAGCATGTTCATGTCGTTCCTAAATGAGCTTTTATCTCTCTACCCTCACCACAAATCAGATTCTTCTGAGGAGTTCCCAGTACATTATCCTTTCCCCAGTGTAATTACCTTAACAAGCTCCAGCTGTTTTTATTCTCAGAAAGTTTACTCCCTGATATACAGCTGCCTAAACCTTCGTAAGTGCAGGTCGTAAATGAGCTTTTTTCTCTGATCCCTCACCACAATCCAGATTCTTTTGGGAGTTACCAGTACAGTAACCATACCAGGAAGTACTTAATTTATTAAGCTACTGCTTTTCTTAATCTCAGTGGAGATATTTACTGAAAAACAGCTACCTACGCAGCATGTTCATGTCGTTCCTAAATGAGCTTTTATCTCTCTCCCCTCACCACAAATCAGATTCTTCTGAGGAGTTCCCAGTACATTATCCTTTCCCCTGTGTAATTACCTTAACAAGCTCCATCTGTTTTTATTCTCAGAAGGTTTACTCCCTGATATACAGCTGCCTACCCCCTTCGTAAGTGCAGGTCCTAAATGAGCTTTTTTCTCTGTTCTGTCACCACAATCCAGATTCTTTTGGGGAGTTACCAGTACAGTAACCATACCAATAAGTACTTAATTTATTAAGCTGCTGCTTTTCTTAATCTCAGTGGAGATATTTACTGATAAACAGCTACCTACGCAGCATGTTCATGTCGTTCTAAAATGAGCTTTTATCTCTGTCCCCTCACCACAAATCAGATTCTTCTGAGGAGTTCCCAGTATATTATCCTTTCCCCTGTGTAATTACCTTAACAAGCTCCAGCTGTTTTTATTCTCAGAAGGTTTACTCCCTGATATACAGCTGCCTACCCCCATCGTAAGTGCAGGTCCTAAATGAGCTTTTTTCTCTGTTCCCTCACCACAATCCAGATTCTTTTGGGGAGTTACCAATACAGTAACCATACCAGGAAGTACTTAATTTATTAAGCTACTCCTTTTCTTAATCTCAGTGGAGATATTTACTGATAAACAGCTACCTATGCAGCATGTTCATGTCGTTCCTAAATGAGCTTTTATCTCTCTGCCCTCACCACAAATCAGATTCTTCTGAGGACTTTCAAGTACATTATCCTTTCTCCTGTGTAATTACTTTAACAAGTTCCAGCTGTTTTTATTCTCAGAAGGTTTACTCACTGATATACAGCTGCCTACCCCCTTCGTAAGTGCAGGTCCTAAATGAGCTTTATTCTCTGTTCCCTCACCACAATCCAGATTCTTTTGGGGAGTTCCCAGTACAGTAACCATACCAGAAAGTACTTAATTTATTAAGCTACTGCTTTTCTTAATCTCAGTGGAGATATTTACTGATAAACAGCTACCTACGCAGCATGTTCATGTCGTTCCTAAATGAGCTTTTTTCTCTGTTCCCTCACCACAATCCAGATTCTTTTGGGGAGTTACCAGTACAGTATCCATAGCAGGAAGTACTTAATTTATTAAGGTACTGCTTTTCTTAATCTCAGTGGAGACATTTACTGATAAACAGCTACCTACGCAGCATGTTCATGTCGTTCCTAAATGAGCTTTTATCTCTCTCCCCTCACCACAAATCAGATTCTTCTGAGGAGTTCCCAGTACATTATCCTTTCCCCTGTGTAATTACCTTAACAAGCTCCAGCTGTTTTTATTCTCAGAAGGTTTACTCCCTGATATACAGCTGCCTAACCCCTTCGTAAGTGCAGGTCCTAAATGAGCTTTTTTCTCTGTTCCCTCACCACAATCCAGATTCTTTTGGGGAGTTACCAGTACAGTAACCATACCAGGAAGTACTTAATTTATTAAGCTACTGCTTTTCTTAATCTCAGTGGAGATATTTACTGATAAACAGCTACCTACGCAGCATGTTCATGTCGTCCCTAAATGAGCTTTTATATCTCTCCCCTCAACACAAATCAGATTCTTCTGAGGAGTTCCCAGTACATTATCCTTTCCCCTGTGTAATTACCTTAACAAGCTCCAGCTGTTTTTATTCTCAGAAGGTTTACTCCCTGATATACAGCTGCCTACCCCCTTCGTAAGTGCAGTTCCTAAATGAACTTTTTTCTCTGTTCCCTCACCACAATCCAGATTCTTTTGCGGAGTTACCAGTACAGTACCCATACCATGAAGTACTTAATTTATTAAGCTACTGCTTTTCTTAATCTCAGTGGAGATATTTACTGATAAACAGCTACCTACGCAGCATGTTCATGTCGCTCCTAAATGAGCTTTTATCTCTCTCCCCTCACCACAAATCAGATTCTTCTGAGGAGTTCCCAGTACATTATCCTTTCCCCTGTGTAATTACCTTAACAAGCTCCAGGTGTGTTTATTCTCAGAAGGTTTCCTCCCTGATATACAGCTGCCTACCCTCTTCGTAAGTGCAGGTCCTAAATGAGCTTTTTTCTCTGTTCCCTCACCACAATCCAGATTCTTTTGAGGAGTTACCAGTACAGTAACCATACCAGGAAGTACTTAATTTATTAAGGTACTGCTTTTCTTAATCTCAGTGGAGACATTTACTGATAAACAGCTACCTACGCAGCATGTTCATGTCGTTCCTAAATGAGCTTTTATCTCTCTCCCCTCACCACAAATCAGATTCTTCTGAGGAGTTCCCAGTACATTATCCTTTCCCCTGTGTAATTACCTTAACAAGCTCCAGCTCTTTTTATTCTCAGAAGGTTTACTCCCTGATATACAGCTGCCTAACCCCTTCGTAACTGCAGGTCCTAAATGAGCTTTTTTCTCTGTTCCCTCACCACAATCCAGATTCTTTTGGGGAGTTACCAGTACAGTAACCATACCAGGAAGTACTTAATTTATTAAGCTACTGCTTTTCTTAATCTCAGTCGAGACATTTACTGATAAACAGCTACCTACGCAGCATGTTCATGTCGTTCCTAAATGAGCTTTTATCTCTCTCCCCTCACCACAAATCAGATTCTTCTGAAGAGTTCCCAGTACATTATCCTTTCCCCTGTGTAATTACCTTAACAAGCTCCAGCTGTTTTTATTCTCAGAAGGTTTACTCCCTGATATAAAGCTGCCTACCCCCTTCGTAAGTGCAGGTCCTAAATGAGCTTTTTTCTCTTTTCCCTCACCACAATCCAGATTCTTTTGGGGAGTTACGAGTACAGTAATCATACCAGGAAGTACTTAATTTATTAAGCTACTGCTTTTCTTAATCTCAGTGGAGATATTTACTGATAAACAGCTTCCTACGCAGCATGTTCATGTCGTTCCTAAATGAGCTTTTATCTCTCTCCCCTCACCACAAATCAGATTCTTCTGAGGAGTTCCCAGTACATTATCCTTTCCCCTGTGTTATTACCTTAACAAGCTCCAGCTGTTTATATTCTCAGAAGGTTTACTCCCTGGTATACAGCTGCCTACCCCCTTCGTAAGTGCAGGTCCTAAATGAGCTTTTTTCTCTGTTCCCTCACCACAATCCAGATTCTTTTGGGGAGTTACCAGTACAGTAACCATACCAGGAAGTACTTAATTTATTAAGCTACTGCTTTTCTTAATCTCAGTGGAGATATTTACTGATAAACAGCTATGTACGCAGCATGTTCATGTCGTTCCTAAATGAGCTTATTTCTCTGTTCCCTCACCACAATCCAGATTCTTTTGGGGAGTTACCAGTACAGTAACCATACCAGGAAGTACTTAATTTAGTAAGCTTCTGCTTTTCTTAATCTCAGTGGAGATATTTACTGATAAACAGCTACCTACGCAGCATGTTCATGTCGTTCCTAAATGAGCTTTTATCTCTCTACCCTCACCACAAATCAGATTCTTCTGAGGAGTTCCCAGTACATTATCCTTTCCCCAGTGTAATTACCTTAACAAGCTCCAGCTGTTTTTATTCTCAGAAAGTTTACTCCCTGATATACAGCTGCCTAAACCTTCGTAAGTGCAGGTCGTAAATGAGCTTTTTTCTCTGTTCCCTCACCACAATCCAGATTCTTTTGGGGAGTTACCAGTACAGTAACCATACCAGGAAGTACTTAATTTATTAAGCTACTGCTTTTCTTAATCTCAGTGGAGATATTTACTGATAAACAGCTACCTACGCAGCATGTTCATGTCGTTCCTAAATGAGCTTTTATCTCTCTCCCCTCACCACAAATCAGATTCTTCTGAGGAGTTCCCAGTACATTATCCTTTCCCCTGTGCAATGACCTTAACAAGCTCCAGCTGTTTTTATTCTCAGATGGTTTACTCCCTGATATACAGATGCCTACCCCCTTCGTAAGTGCAGGTCCTTAATGAGCTTTTTTCTCTGTTCCCTCACCACAATCCAGATTCTTTTGGGGAGTTACCAGTACAGTAACCATACCAGGAAGTACTTAATTTATTAAGCTACTGCTTTTCTTAATCTCAGTGGAGATATTTACTGATAAACAGCTACCTACGCAGCATGTTCATGTCGTTCCTAAATGCGCTTTTATCTCTCTCCCCTCACCACAAATCAGATTCTTCTGAGGAGTTCCCAGTACATTATCCTTTCCCCTGTGTAATTACCTTAACAAGCTCCAGCTGTTTTTATTCTCAGAAGGTTTACTCCCTGATATACTGCTGCCTACCCCCATCGTAAGTGCAAGTCCTAAATGAGCTTTTTTCTCTGTTCCCTCACCACAATCCAGATTCTTTTGGGGAGTTACCAATACAGTAACCATACCAGGAAGTACTTAATTTATTAAGCTACTCCTTTTCTTAATATCAGTGGAGATATTTACTGATAAACAGCTACCTACGCAGCATGTTCATGTCGTTCCTAAATGAGCTTTTATCTCTCTGCCCTCACCACAAATCAGATTCTTCTGAGGAGTTCCAAGTACATTATCCTTTCTCCTGTGTAATTACTTTAACAAGTTCCAGCTGTTTTTATTCTCAGAAGGTTTACTCACTGATATACAGCTGCCTACCCCCTTCGTAAGTGCAGGTCTTAATGAGCTTTTTTCTCTGTTCCCTCACCACAATCCAGATTCTTTTGGGGAGTTCCCAGTACAGTAACCATACCAGAATGTACTTAATTTATTAAGCTACTGCTTTTCTTAATCTCAGTGGAGATATTTACTGATAAACAGCTACCTACGCAGCATGTTCATGTCGTTCCTAAATGAGCTTTTTTCTCTGTTCCCTCACCACAATCCAGATTCTTTTGGGGAGTTACCAGTACAGTAACCATACCAGGAAGTACTTAATTTATTAAGCTACTGCTTTTCTTAATCTCAGTGGAGACATTTACTGATAAACAGCTACCTACGCAGCATGTTCATGTCGTTCCTAAATGAGCTTTTATCTCTCTCCCCTCACCACAAATCAGATTCTTCTGAAGAGTTCCCAGTACATTATCCTTTCCCCTGTGTAATTACCTTAACAAGCTCCAGCTGTTTTTATTCTCAGAAGGTTTACTCCCTGATATAAAGCTGCCTACCCCCTTCGTAAGTGCAGGTCCTTAATGAGCTTTTTTCTCTTTTCCCTCACCACAATCCAGATTCTTTTGGGGAGTTACGAGTACAGTAATCATACCAGGAAGTACTTAATTTATTAAGCTACTGCTTTTCTTAATCTCAGTGGAGATATTTACTGATAAACAGCTTCCTACGCAGCATGTTCATGTCGTTCCTAAATGAGCTTTTATCTCTCTCCCCTCACCACAAATCAGATTCTTCTGAGGAGTTCCCAGTACATTATCCTTTCCCCTGTGTTATTACCTTAACAAGCTCCAGCTGTTTATATTCTCAGACGGTTTACTCCCTGGTATACAGCTGCCTACCCCCTTCGTAAGTGCAGGTCCTAAATGAGCTTTTTTCTCTGTTCCCTCACCACAATCCAGATTCTTTTGGGGAGTTACCAGTACAGTAACCATACCAGGAAGTACTTAATTTATTAAGCTACTGTTTTCTTAATCTCAGTGGAGATATTTACTGATAAACAGCTATGTACGCAGCATGTTCATGTCGTTCCTAAATGAGCTTATTTCTCTGTTCCCTCACCACAATCCAGATTCTTTTGGGGAGTTACCAGTACAGTAACCATACCAGGAAGTACTTAATTTAGTAAGCTTCTGCTTTTCTTAATCTCAGTGGAGACATTTACTGATAAACAGCTACCTACGCAGCATGTTCATGTCGTTCCTAAATGAGCTTTTATCTCTCTACCCTCACCACAAATCAGATTCTTCTGAGGAGTTCCCAGTACATTATCCTTTCCCCAGTGTAATTACCTTAACAAGCTCCAGCTGTTTTTATTCTCAGAAAGTTTACTCCCTGATATACAGCTGCCTAAACCTTCGTAAGTGCAGGTCGTAAATGAGCTTTTTTCTCTGTTCCCTCACCACAATCCAGATTCTTTTGGGAGTTACCAGTACAGTAACCATACCAGGAAGTACATAATTTATTAAGCTACTGCTTTTCTTAATCTCAGTGGAGATATTTACTGAAAAACAGCTACCTACGCAGCATGTTCATGTCGTTCCTAAATGAGCTTTTATCTCTCTCCCCTCACCACAAATCAGATTCTTCTGAGGAGTTCCCAGTACATTATCCTTTCCCCTGTGTAATTACCTTAACAAGCTCCATCTGTTTTCATTCTCAGAAGGTTTACTCCCTGATATACAGCTGCCTACCCCCTTCGTAAGTGCAGGTCCTAAATGAGCTTTTTTCTCTGTTCTGTCACCACAATCCAGATTCTTTTGGGGAGTTACCAGTACAGTAACCATACCAGGAAGTACTTAATTTATTAAGCTACTGATTTTCTTAATCTCAGTGGAGATATTTACTGATAAACAGCTACCTACGCAGCATGTTCATGTCGTTCCTAAATGAGCTTTTATCTCTCTCCCCTCACCACAAATCAGATTCTTCTGAGGAGTTCCCAGTACATTATCCTTTCCCCTGTGTAATTACCTTAACAAGCTCCAGCTGTTTTTATTCTCAGAAGGTTTACTCCTTGATATACAGCTGCCTACCCCCTTCGTAAGTGCAGGTCCTAAATGAGCTTTTTTCTCTGTTCCCTCACCACAATCCAGATACTTTTGGGGAGTTCCCAGTACAGTAACCATACCAGAAAGTACTTAATTTATTAAGCTACTGCTTTTCTTAATCTCAGTGGAGATATTTACTGATAAACAGCTACCTACGCAGCATGTTCATGTCGTTCCTAAATGAGCTTTTTTCTCTGTTCCCTCACCACAATCCAGATTCTTTTGGGGAGTTACCAGTACAGTATCCATAGCAGGAAGTACTTAATTTATTAAGGTACTGCTTTTCTTAATCTCAGTGGAGACATTTACTGATAAACAGCTACCTACGCAGCATGTTCATGTCGTTCGTAAATGAGCTTTTATCTCTCTCCCCTCACCACAAATCAGATTCTTCTGAGGAGTTCCCAGTACATTATCCTTTCCCCTGTGTAATTACCTTAACAAGCTCCAGCTGTTTTTATTCTCAGAAGGTTTACTCCCTGATATACAGCTGCCTAACCCCTTCGTAACTGCAGGTCCTAAATGAGCTTTTTTCTCTGTTCCCTCACCACAATCCAGATTCTTTTGGGGAGTTACCAGTATAGTAACCATACCAGGAAGTACTTAATTTATTAAGCTACTGCTTTTCTTAATCTCAGTGGAGATATTTACTGATAAACAGCTACCTACGCAGCATGTTCATGTCGTTCCTAAATGAGCTTTTATCTCTCTCCCCTCACCACAAATCAGATTCTTCTGAGGAGTTCCCAGTACGTTATCCTTTCCCCTGTGTAATTACCTTAAGAAGCTCCAGCTGTTTTTATTCTCAGAAGGTTTACTCCCTGATATACAGCTGCCTACCCCCTTCGTAAGTGCAGGTCATAAATGAGCTTTTTTCTCTGTTCCCTCACCACAATCCAGATTCTTTTGGGGAGTTACCAGTACAGTAACCATACCAGGAAGTACTTAATTTATTAAGCTACTGCTTTTCTTTATCTCAGTGGAGATATTTACTGATAAACAGCTACCTACGCAGCATGTTCATGTCGTTCCTAAATGAGCTTTTATCTCTCTCCCCTCACCACAAATCAGATTCTTCTGAGGAGTTCCCAGTACATTATCCTTTCCCCTGTGTAATTACCTTAACAAGCTCCAGCTGTTTTTATTCTCAGAAGGTTTACTCCCTGATATACAGCTGCCTACCCCCTTCGTAAGTGCAGGTCCTAAATGAGCTTTTATCTCTGTTCCCTCACCACAATCCAGATTCTTTCGGGGAGTTACCAGTACAGTAACCATACCAGGAAGTACTTAATTTATTAAGCTACTGCTTTTCTTAATCTCAGTGGAGATATTTACTGATAAACAGCTACTTACGCAGCATGTTCATGTCGTTCCTAAATGAGCTTTTATCTCTCTCCCCTCACCACAAATCAGATTCTTCTGAGGAGTTCCCAGTACATTATCCTTTCCCCTGTGTAAATACCTTAACAAGCTCCTGCTGTTTTTATTCTCAGAAGGTTTACTCCCTGATATACAGCTGCCTACCCCCTTCGTAAGTGCAGGTCCTAAATGAGCTTTTTTCTCTGTTCCCTCACCACAATCCAGATTCTTTTGGGGAGTTACCAATACAGTAACCATACCAGGAAGTACTTAATTGATTAAGCTACTGCTTTTCTTAATCTCAGTGGAGATATTTACTGATAAACAGCTACCTACGCAGCATGTTCATGTCGTTCCTAAATGAGCTTTTATCTCTCTCCCCTCACCACAAATCAGATTCTTCTGAGGAGTTCCCAGTACATTTTCCTTTCCCCTGTGTAATTACCTTAACAAGCTCCAGCTGTTTTTATTCTCAGAAGGTTTACTCCCTGATATAAAGTTGCCTACCCCCTTTGTAAGTGCAGGTCCTAAAGGAGCTTTTTTTTCTGTTCCCTCACCACAATCCAGATTCTTATGGGGAGTTACCAGTACAGTAACCATACCAGGAAGTACTTAATTTATTAAGCTACTGCTTTTCTTAATCTCAGTGGAGATATTTACTGATAAACAGCTACCTACGCAGCATGTTCATGTCGTTCCTAAATGAGCTTTTATCTCTCTCCCCCCACCACAAATCAGATTCTTCTGAGGAGTTCCCAGTACATTATCCTTTCCCCTGTGTAATTACCTTAACAAGCTCCAGCTGTTTTTATTCTCAGAAGGTTTACTCCCTGATATACAGCTGCCTACCCCCTTCGTAAGTGCATGTCCTAAATGAGCTTTTTTCTCTGTTCCCTCACCACAATCCAGATTCTTCTGGGGATTTACCAGTACAGTAACCAGACCAGGAAGTACTTAATTTATTAAGCTACTGCTTTTCTTAATCTCAGTGGAGATATTTACTGATAAACAGCTACCTACGCAGCATGTTCATGTCGTTCCTAAATGAGCTTTTATCTCTCTCCCCTCACCACAAATCAGATTCTTCTGAGGAGTTCCCAGTACATTATCCTTTCCCCTGTGTAATTACCTTAATAAGCTCCAGCTGTTTTTATTCTCAGAAGGTTTACTCCCTGATATACAGCTGCCTACCCCCTTCGTAAGTGCAGGTCCTAAATGAGCTTTTTTCTCTGTTCCCTCACCACAATCCAGATTCTTTTGGGGAGTTACCAGTACAGTAACCATACCAGGAAGTACTTAATTTATTAACCTACTGCTTTTCTTAATCTCAGTGGAGATATTTACTGATAAACAGCTACCTACGCAGCATGTTCATGTCGTTCCTAAATGAGCTTTTATCTCTCTCCCCTCACCACAAATCAGATTCTTCTGAGGAGTTCCCAGTACATTATCCTTTCCCCTGTGTAATTACCTTAACAAGCTCCAGCTGTTTCTATTCTCAGAAGGTTTACTCCCTGATATACAGCTGCCTACCCCCTTCGTAAGTGCAGGTCCTAAATGAGCTTTTTTCTCTGTTCCCTCACCACAATCCAGATTCTTTTGGGGAGTTACCAGTACAGTAAACATACCAGGAAGTACTTAATTTATTAGGCTACTGCTTTTCTTAATCTCAGTGGAGATATTTACTGATAAACAGCTACCTACGCAGCATGTTCATGTCGTTCCTAAATGAGCTTTTATCTCTCTCCCCTCACCACAAATCAGATTCTTCTGAGGAGTTCCCAGTACATTATCCTTTCCCCTGTGTAATTACCTTAACAAGCTCCAGCTGTTTTTATTCTCAGAAGGTTTACTCCCTGATATACAGCTGCCTACCCCCTTCCTAAGTGCAGGTCCTAAATAAGCTTTTTTTCTCTGTTCCCTCACCACAATCCAGATTCCTTTGGGGAGTTACCAGTACAGTAACCATACCAGGAAGTACTTAATTTATTAAGCTACTGCTTTTCTTAATCTCAGTGGAGATATTTACTGATAAACAGCTACCTACGCAGCATGTTCATGTCGTTCCTAAATGAGCTTTTATCTCTCTCCCCTCACCACAAATCAGATTCTTCTGAGGAGTTCCCAGTACATTATCCTTATCCCTGTGTAATTACCTTAACAAGCTCCAGCTGTTTTTATTCTCAGAAGGTTTACTCCCTGATATACAGCTGCCTACCCCCTTCGTAAGTGCAGGTCCTCAATGAGTTTTTTTCTCTGTTCCCTCACCACAATCCAGATTCTTTTGGGGAGTTACCAGTACAGTAACCATACCAGGAAGTACTTAATTTATTAAGCTACTGCTTTTCTTAATCTCAGTGGAGATATTTACTGATAAACAGCTACCTACGCAGCATGTTCATGTCGTTCCTAAATGAGCTTTTATCTCTCTCCCCTCACCACAAATCAGATTCTTCTGAGGAGTTCCCAGTACATTATCCTTTAACCTGTGTAATTACCTTAACAAGCTCCAGCTGTTTTTATTCTCAGAAGGTTTACTCCCTGATACAAAGCTGCCTACCCCCTTCGTAAGTGCAGGTCTTAAATGAGCTTTTTTCTCTGTTCCCTCACCACAATCCAGATTCTTTTGGGGAGTTACCAGTACTGTAACCATACCAGGAAGTACTTAATTTATTAAGCTACTGCTTTTCTTAATCTCAGTGGAGATATTTACTGATAAACAGCTACCTACGCAGCATGTTCATGTCGTTCCTAAATGAGCTTTTATCTCTCTCCCCTCACCACAAATGAGATTCTTCTGAGGAGTTCCCAGTACATTATCCTTTCCCCTGTGTAATTACCTTAACAAGCTCCAGCTGTTTTTATTCTCAGAAGGTTTACTCCCTGATATACAGCTGCCTACCCCCTTCGAAAGTCCAGGTCCTAAAGGAGCTTTTTTCTCTGTTCCCACACCACAATCCAGATTCTTTTGGGGAGTTACCAGTACAGTAACCATACCAGGAAGTACTTAATTTATTAAGCTACTGCTTTTCTTAATCTCAGTGGAGATATTTACTGATAAACAGCTACCTACGCAGCATGTTCATGTCGTTGCTAAATGAGCTTTTATCTCTCTCCCCTCACCACAAATCAGATTCTTCTGAGGAGTTCCCAGTACATTATCCTTTCCCCTGTGTAATTACCTTAACAAGCTCCAGCTGTTTTTATTCTCAGAAGGTTTACTCCCTGATATACAGCTGCCTACCCCCTTCGTAAGTGCAGGTCCTAAATGAGCTTTTTTCTCTGTTCCCTCACCACAATCCAGATTCTTTAGGGGAGTTACCAGTACAGTAACCATACCAGGAAGTACTTAATTTATTAAGCTAGTGCTTTTCTTAATCTCAGTGGAGATATTTACTGATAAACAGCTACCTACACAGCATGTTCATGTCGTTCCTAAATGAGCTTTTATCTCTCTCCCCTCACCACAAATCAGATTCTTCTGAGGAGTTCCCAGTACATTATCCTTTCCCCTGTGTAATTACCTTAACAAGCTCCAGCTGTTTTTATTCTCAGAAGGTTTACTCCCTGATATACAGTTGCCTACCCCCTTTGTAAGTGCAGGTCCTAAATGAGCTTTTTTCTCTGTTCCATCACCACAATCCAGATTCTTCTGGGGAGTTACCAGTACAGTAACCATACCAGGAAGTACTTACTTTATTAAGCTACTGCTTTTCTTTATCTCAGTGGAGATATTTACTGATAAACAGCTACATACGCAGCATGTTCATGTCGTTCCTAAATGAGCTTTTATCTCTCTCCCCTCACCACAAATCAGATTCTTCTGAGGAGTTCCCAGTACATTATCCTTTCCCCTGTGTAATTACCTTAATAAGCTCCAGCTGTTTTTATTCTCAGAAGGTTTACTCCCTGATATACAGCTGCCTACCCCCTTCGTAAGTGCAGGTCCTAAATGAGCTTTTTTCTCTGTTCCCTCACCACAATCCAGATTCTTTTGGGGAGTTACCAGTACAGTAACCATACCAGGAAGTACTTAATTTATTAACCTACTGCTTTTCTTAATCTCAGTGGAGATATTTACTGATAAACAGCTACCTACGCAGCATGTTCATGTCGTTCCTAAATGAGCTTTTATCTCTCTCCCCTCACCACAAATCAGATTCTTCTGAGGAGTTCCCAGTACATTATCCTTTCCCCTGTGTAATTACCTTAACAAGCTCCAGCTGTTTCTATTCTCAGAAGGTTTACTCCCTGATATACAGCTGCCTACCCCCTTCGTAAGTGCAGGTCCTAAATGAGCTTTTTTCTCTGTTCCCTCACCACAATCCAGATTCTTTTGGGGAGTTACCAGTACAGTAACCATACCAGGAAGTACTTAATTTATTAGGCTACTGCTTTTCTTAATCTCAGTGGAGATATTTACTGATAAACAGCTACCTACGCAGCATGTTCATGTCGTTACTAAATGAGCTTTTATCTCTCTCCCCTCACCACAAATCAGATTCTTCTGAGGAGTTCCCAGTACATTATCCTTTCCCCTGTGTAATTACCTTAACAAGCTCCAGCTGTTTTTATTCTCAGAAGGTTTACTCCCTGATATACAGCTGCCTACCCCCTTCCTAAGTGCAGGTCCTAAATAAGCTTTTTTTCTCTGTTCCCTCACCACAATCCAGATTCCTTTGGGGAGTTACCAGTACAGTAACCATACCAGGAAGTACTTAATTTATTAAGCTACTGCTTTTCTTAATCTCAGTGGAGATATTTACTGATAAACAGCTACCTACGCAGCATGTTCATGTCGTTCCTAAATGAGCTTTTATCTCTCTCCCCCCTCACCACAAATCAGATTCTTCTGAGGAGTTCCCAGTACATTATCCTTATCCCTGTGTAATTACCTTAACAAGCTCCAGCTGTTTTTATTCTCAGAAGGTTTACTCCCTGATATACAGCTGCCTACCCCCCTTCGTAAGTGCAGGTCCTCAATGAGTTTTTTTCTCTGTTCCCTCACCACAATCCAGATTCTTTTGGGAGTTACCAGTACAGTAACCATACCAGGAAGTACTTAATTTATTAAGCTACTGCTTTTCTTAATCTCAGTGGAGATATTTACTGATAAACAGCTACCTACGCAGCATGTTCATGTCGTTCCTAAATGAGCTTTTATCTCTCTCCCCTCACCACAAATCAGATTCTTCTGAGGAGTTCCCAGTACATTATCCTTTAACCTGTGTAATTACCTTAACAAGCTCCAGCTGTTTTTATTCTCAGAAGGTTTACTCCCTGATACAAAGCTGCCTACCCCCTTCGTAAGTGCAGGTCTTAAATGAGCTTTTTTCTCTGTTCCCCTCACCACAATCCAGATTCTTTTGGGGAGTTACCAGTACTGTAACCATACCAGGAAGTACTTAATTTATTAAGCTACTGCTTTTCTTAATCTCAGTGGAGATATTTACTGATAAACAGCTACCTACGCAGCATGTTCATGTCGTTCCTAAATGAGCTTTTATCTCTCTCCCCTCACCACAAATGAGATTCTTCTGAGGAGTTCCCAGTACATTATCCTTTCCCCTGTGTAATTACCTTAACAAGCTCCAGCTGTTTTTATTCTCAGAAGGTTTACTCCCTGATATACAGCTGCCTACCCCCCTTCGAAAGTCCAGGTCCTAAAGGAGCTTTTTTCTCTGTTCCCACACCACAATCCAGATTCTTTTGGGGAGTTACCAGTACAGTAACCATACCAGGAAGTACTTAATTTATTAAGCTACTGCTTTTCTTAATCTCAGTGGAGATATTTACTGATAAACAGCTACCTACGCAGCATGTTCATGTCGTTGCTAAATGAGCTTTTATCTCTCTCCCCTCACCACAAATCAGATTCTTCTGAGGAGTTCCCAGTACATTATCCTTTCCCCTGTGTAATTACCTTAACAAGCTCCAGCTGTTTTTATTCTCAGAAGGTTTACTCCCTGATATACAGCTGCCTACCCCCTTCGTAAGTGCAGGTCCTAAATGAGCTTTTTTCTCTGTTCCCTCACCACAATCCAGATTCTTTAGGGGAGTTACCAGTACAGTAACCATACCAGGAAGTACTTAATTTATTAAGCTAGTGCTTTTCTTAATCTCAGTGGAGATATTTACTGATAAACAGCTACCTACACAGCATGTTCATGTCGTTCCTAAATGAGCTTTTATCTCTCTCCCCTCACCACAAATCAGATTCTTCTGAGGAGTTCCCAGTACATTATCCTTTCCCCTGTGTAATTACCTTAACAAGCTCCAGCTGTTTTTATTCTCAGAAGGTTTACTCCCTGATATACAGTTGCCTACCCCCTTTGTAAGTGCAGGTCCTAAATGAGCTTTTTTCTCTGTTCCATCACCACAATCCAGATTCTTCTGGGGAGTTACCAGTACAGTAACCATACCAGGAAGTACTTACTTTATTAAGCTACTGCTTTTCTTTATCTCAGTGGAGATATTTACTGATAAACAGCTACATACGCAGCATGTTCATGTCGTTCCTAAATGAGCTTTTATCTCTCTCCCCTCACCACAAATCAGATTCTTCTGAGGAGTTCCCAGTACATTATCCTTTCCCCTGTGTAATTACCTTAACAAGCTCCAGCTGTTTTTATTCTCAGAAGGTTTACTCCCTGATATACAGCTGCCTACCCCCTTCGTAAGTGCAGGTCCTAAATGTGCTTTTTTCTCTGTTCCCTCACCACAATCCAGATTCTTTTGGGGAGTTACCAGTACAGTAACCATAACAGGAAGTACTTAATTTATTAAGCTACTGCTTTTCTTAATCTCAGTGGAGATATTTACTGATAAACAGCTACCTACGCAGCATGTTCATGTCGTTCCTAAATGAGCTTTTATCTCTCTCCCCTCACCACAAATCAGATTCTTCTGAGGAGTTCCCAGTACATTATCCTTTCCCCTGTGTAATTACCTTAAAAAGCTCCAGCTGTTTTTATTCTCAGAAGGTTTATTCCCTGATATACAGCTGCCTACCCCCTTCTTAAGTGCAGGACCTAAATGAGCTTTATTCTGTTCGTCACCACAATCCAGATTCTTCTGGGGAGTTACCAGTACAGTAACCATACCAGGAAGTACTTAATTTAGTAAGCTACTGCTTTTCTTAATCTCAGTGGAGATATTTACTGATAAACAGCTACCTACGCAGCATGTTCATGTCGTTCCTAAATGAGCTTTTATCTCTCTCCCTCACCACAAATCAGATTCTTCTGAGGAGTTCCCAGTACATTATCCTTTCCCCCTGTGTAATTACCTTAACAAGCTCCAGCTGTTTTTATTCTCAGAAGGTTTACTCCCTGATATACAGCTGCCTACGCCCTTCGTAAGTGCAGGTCCTAAATGAGCTTTTTTCTCTGTTCCCTCACCACAATCCAGATTCTTCTGGGGAGTTACCAGTACAGTAACCATACCAGGAAGTACTTAATTTTTTAAGCTACTGCTTTTCTTAATCTCAGTGGAGATATTTACTGATAAACAGCTACCTACGCAGCATGTTCATGTCGTTCCTAAATGAGCTTTTATCTCTCTCCCCTCACCACAAGTCAGATTCTTCTGAGGAGTTCCCAGTACATTATCCTTTCCCCTGTGTAATTACCTTAACAAGCTCCAGCTGTTTTTATTCTCAGAAGGTTTACTCCCTGATATACAGCTGCCTACCCCCTTCGTAAGTGCAGGTCCTAAATGAGCTTTTTTCTCTGTTCCCTCACCACAATCCAGATTCTTCTGGGGAGTTACCAGTACAGTAACCATACCAGGAAGTACTTAATTTATTAAGCTACTGCTTTTCTTAATCTCAGTGGACATATTTACTGATAAACAGCTACATACGCAGCATGTTCATGTCGTTCCTAAATGAGCTTTTATCTCTCTGCCCTCACCACAAACCAGATTCTTCTGAGGAGTTCCCAGTACATTATCCTTTCCCCTGTGTAATTACCTTAACAAGCTCCAGCTGTTTTTATTCTCAGAAGGTTTACTCCCTGATATACAGCTGCCTACCCCCTTCGTAAGTGCAGGTCCTAAATGAGCTTTTTTCTCTGTTCCCTCACCAAAATCCAGATTCTTTTGGGGAGTTACCAGTACAGTAACCATACCAGGAAGTACTTAATTTATTAAGCTACTGCTTTTCTTAATCTCAGTGGAGATATTTACTGATAAACAGCTACCTACGCAGCATGTTCATGTCGTTCCTAAATGAGCTTTTATCTCTCTCCCCTCACCACAAATCAGATTCTTCTGAGGAGTTCCCAGTACGTTATCCTTTCCCCTGTGTAATTACCTTAACAAGCTCCAGCTGTTTTTATTCTCAGAAGGTTACTCCCTGATATACAGCTGCCTACCCCCTTCGTAAGTGCAGGTCCTAAATGAGCTTTTTTCTCTGTTCCCTCACCACAATCCAGATTCTTTTGAGGAGTTACCAGTACAGTAACCATACCAGGAAGTACTTAATTTATTAAGCTACTGCTTTTCTTAATCTCAGTGGAGATATTTACTGATAAACAGCTACCTACGCAGCATGTTCATTTCGTTCCTAAATGAGCTTTTATCTCTCTCCCCTCACCACAAATCAGATTCTTCTGAGGAGTTCCCAGTACATTATCCTTTCCCCTGTGTAATTACCTTAACAAGCTACAGCTGTTTTTATTCTCAGAAGGTTTACTCCCTGATATACAGCTGCCTACCCCCTTCGTAAGTGCAGGTCCTTAATGAGCTTTTTTCTCTGTTCCCTCACCACAATCCAGATTCTTTTGGGGAGTTACCAGGACAGTAACCATACCAAGAATTACTTAATTTATTAAGCTACTGCTTTTCTTAATCTCAGTGGAGATATTTACTGATAAACGGCTACCTGCGCAGCATGTTCATGTCGTTCCTAAATGAGCTTTTATCTCTCTCCCCTCACCACAAATCAGATTCTTCTGAGGAGTTCCCAGTATATTATCCTTTCCCCTGTGTAATTACCTTAACAAGCTCCAGCTGTTTTTATTCTCAGAAGGTTTACTCCCTGATATACAGCTGCCTACCCCCTTCGGAAGTGCAGGTCCTAAATGAGCTTTTTTCTCTGTTCCCTCACCACAATCCAGATTCTTTTGGGGAGTTACCAGTACAGTAACCATACCAGGAAGTACTTAATTTATTAAGCTACTGCTTTTCTTAATCTCAGTGGAGATATTTACTGATAAACAGCTACCTACGCAGCATGTTCATGTCGTTCCTAAATGAGCTTTTATCTCTCTCCCCTCACCACAAATCAGATTCATCTGAGGAGTTCCCAGTACTTTATCCTTTCCCCTGTGTAATTACCTTAACAAGCTCCAGCTGTTTTTATTCTCAGAAGGTTTACTCCCTGATATACAGCTGCCTACCCCCTTCGTAAGTGCAGGTCCTAAATGAGCTTTTTTCTCTGTTCCCTCACCACAATCCAGATTCTTTTGGGGAGTTACCAGTACAGTAACCATACCAGGAAGTACTTAATTTATTAAGCTACTGCTTTTCTTAATCTCAGTGGAGATATTTACTGATAAACAGCTACCTATGCAGCATGTTCATGTCCTTCCTAAATGAGCTTTTATCTCTCTCCCCTCACCAGAAATCAGATTCTTCAGAGGAGTTCCCAGTACATTAACCTTTCCCCTGTGTAATTACCTTAACAAGCTCCAGTTGTTTTTATTCTCAGAAGGTTTACTCCCTGATATAAAGCTGCCTACCCCCTTCGTAAGTGCAGGTCCTAAATGAGCTTTTTTCTCTGTTCCCTCACCACCATCCAGATTCTTTTGGGGAGTTACCAGTACAGTAACCATACCAGGAAGTACTTAATTTATTAAGCTACTGCTTTTCTTAATCTCAGTGGAGATATTTACTGATAAACAGCTACCTACGCAGCATGTTCATGTCGTTCCTAAATGAGCTTTTATCTCTCTCCCCTCACCACAAATCAGATTCTTCTGAGGAGTTTCCAGTACATTATCCTTTCCCCTGTGTAATTACCTTAACAAGCTCCAGCTGTTTTTATTCTCAGAAGGTTTACTCCCTGATATACAGCTGCCTACCCCCTTCGTAAGTGCAGGTCCTAAATGAGCTTTTTTCTCTGTTCCCTCACCACAATCCAGATTCTTTTGGGGAGTTACCAGTACAGTAACCATACCAGGAAGTACTTAATTTATTAAGCTACTGCTTTTCTTAATCTCAGTGGAGATATTTACTGATAAACAGCTACCTACGCAGCATGTTCATGTCGTTCCTAAATGAGCTTTTATCTCTCTCCCCTCACCACAAATCAGATTCTTCTGAGGAGTTCCCAGTACATTATCCTTTCCCCTGTGTAATTACCTTAACAAGCTCCAGCTGTTTTTATTCTCAGAAGGTTTACTCCCTGATATACAGCTGCCTACCCCCTTCGTAAGTGCAGGTCCTAAATGAGCTTTTTTCTCTGTTCCCTCACCACAATCCAGATTCTTTTGGGGAGTTACCAGTACAGTAACCATACCAGGAAGTACTTAATTTATTAAGCTACTGCTTTTCTTAATATCAGTGGAGATGTTTACTGATAAACAGCTACCTACGCAGCATGTTCATGTCGTTCCTAAATGAGCTTTTATCTCTCTCCCCTCACCACAAATCAGATTCTTCTGAGGAGTTCCCAGTACAATATCCTTTCCCCTGTGTAATTACCTTAACAAGCTCCAGCTGTTTTTTTTTTCTCAGAAGGTTTACTCCCTGATATACAGCTGCCTACCCCCTTCGTAAGTGCAGGTCCTAAATGAGCTTTTTTCTCTGTTCCCTCACCACAATCCAGATTCTTTTGGGGAGTTACCAGTACAGTAACCATACCAGGAAGTACTTTATTTATTAAGCTACTGCTTTTCTTAATCTCAGTGGAGATATTTACTGATAAACAACTACCTACGCAGCATGTTCATGTCGTTCCTAAATGAGCTTTTATCTCTCTCCCTCACCACAAATCAGATTCTTCTGAGGAGTTCCCAGTACATTATCCTTTCCCCTGTGTAATTACCTTAACAAGCTCCAGCTGTTTTTATTCTCAGAAGGTTTACTCCCTGATATACAGGTGCCTACACCCTTCGTAAGTGCAGGTCCTAAATGAGCTTTTTTCTCTGTTCCCTCACCACAATCCAGATTCTTTTGGGGAGTTACCAGTACAGTAACCATACCAGGAAGTACTTAATTTATTAAGCTACTGCTTTTCTTAATATCAGTGGAGATATTTACTGATAAACAGCTACCTATGCAGCATGTTCATGTCGTTCCTAAATGAGCTTTTATCTCTCTCCCCTCACCACAAATCAGATTCTTCTGAGGAGTTCCCAGTACATTATCCTTTCCCCTGTGTAATTACCTTAAAAAGCTCCAGCTGTTTTTATTCTCAGAAGGTTTACTCCCTGATATACAGCTGCCTACCCCCTTCGTACGTGCAGGTCATAATGAGCATTTTTCTCTGTTCCCTCACCACAATCCAGATTCTTTTGGGGAGTTACCAGTACAGTAACAATGCCAGGAAGTACTTAATTTATTAAGCTACTGCTTTTCTTAATCTCAGTGGAGATATTTACTGATAAACAGCTACATATGCAGCATGTTCATGTCGTTCCTAAATGAGCTTTTATCTCTCTCCCCTCACCACAAATCAGATTCTTCTGAGGAGTTCCCAGTACATTATCCTTTCCCCTGTGTAATTACCTTAACAAGCTCCAGCTGTTTTTATTCTCAGAAGGTTTACTCCCTGATATACAGCTGCCTACCCCCTTCGTAAGTGCAGGTCCTAAATGAGCTTTTTCTCTGTTCCCTCACCACAATCCAGATTCTTTTGGGGAGTTACCAGTACAGTAACCATACCAGGAAGTACTTAATTTATTAAGCTACTGCTTTTCTTAATCTCAGTGGAGATATTTACTGATAAACAGCTACCTACGCAGCATGTT
>NW_025958981.1:0-29271 GCF_023159225.1 Perognathus longimembris pacificus | reverse complement strand
AGACATGAACATGCTGCGTAGGTAGCTGTTTATCAGTAAATATCTCCACTGAGATTAAGAAAAGCAGTAGCTTAATAAATTAAGTACTTCCTGGTATGGTTACTGTACTGGTAACTCCCCAAAAGAATCTGGATTGTGGTGAGGGAACAGAGAAAAAAGCTCAATTTAGGACCTGCACTTACGAAGGGGTAGGCAGCTGTATATCAGGGAGTATCCTTCTGAGAATAAAAACAGCTGGAGCTTGTTAAGGTAATTACACAGGGGAAAGGATAATGTACTGGGAACTCCTCAGAAGAATCTGATTTGTGGTGAGGGGAGAGAGATAAAAGCTCATTTAGAACGACATGAACATGCTGCATAGGTAGCTGTTTATCAGTAAATATCTCCACTGAGATTAAGAAAAGCAGTAGCTTAATAAATTAAGTACTTCCTGGTATGGTTACTGTACTGGTAACTCCCAAAAGAATCTGGATTGTGGTGAGGGAACAGAGAAAAAGCTCATTTAGGACCTGCACTTAGAAGGGGGTAGGCAGCTGTATATCAGGGAGTATCCATTCTGAGAATAAAAACAGCTGGAGCTTGTTAAGGTAATTACACAGGGGAAAGGATAATGTACTGGGAACTCCTCAGAAGAATCTGATTTGTGGTGAGGGGAGAGAGATAAAAGCTCATTTAGGAACGACATGAACATGCTGCGTACGTAGCTGTTTATCAGTAAATATCTCCACTGAGATTAAGAAAAGCAGTAGCTTAATAAATTAAGTACTTCCTGGTATGGTTACTGTACTGGTAACTCCCCAAAAGAATCTGGATTGTGGTGAGGGAACAGAGAAAAAAGCTCATTTAGGACCTGCACTTACGAAGGGGGTAGGCAGCTGTATATCAGGGAGTAAACCTTCTGAGAATAAAAACAGCTGGAGCTTGTTAAGGTAATTACACAGGGGAAAGGATAATGTACTGGGAACTCCTCAGAAGAATCTGATTTGTGGTGAGGGGAGAGAGATAAAAGCTCATTTAGGAACGACATGAACATGCTGCGTAGGTAGCTGTTTATCAGTAAATATCTCCACTGAGATTAAGAAAAGCAGTAGCTTAATAAATTAAGTACTTCCTGGTATGGTTACTGTACTGGTAACTCCCCAAAAGAATCTGGATTGTGGTGAGGGAACAGAGAAAAAAGCTCATTTAGGACCTGCACTTACGAAGGGGGTAGGCAGCTGTATATCAGGGAGTAAACCTTCTGAGAATAAAAACAGCTGGAGCTTGTTAAGGTAATTACACAGGGGAAAGGATAATGTACTGGGAACTCCTCAGAAGAATCTGATTTGTGGTGAGGGGAGAGAGATAAAAGCTCATTTAGGAACGACATGAACATGCTGCGTAGGTAGCTGTTTATCAGTAAATATCTCCACTGAGATTAAGAAAAGCAGTAGCTTAATAAATTAAGTACTTCCTGGTATGGTTACTGTACTGGTAACTCCCCAAAAGAATCTGGATTGTGGTGAGGGAACAGAGAAAAAAGCTCATTTAGGACCTGCACTTACGAAGGGGGTAGGCAGCTGTATATCAGGGAGTAAACCTTCTGAGAATAAAAACAGCTGGAGCTTGTTAAGGTAATTACACAGGGGAAAGGATAATGTACTGGGAACTCCTCAGAAGAATCTGATTTGTGGTGAGGGGAGAGAGATAAAAGCTCATTTAGGAACGACATGAACATGCTGCGTAGGTAGCTGTTTATCAGTAAATATCTCCACTGAGATTAAGAAAAGCAGTAGCTTAATAAATTAAGTACTTCCTGGTATGGTTACTGTACTGGTAACTCCCCAAAAGAATCTGGATTGTGGTGAGGGAACAGAGAAAAAAGCTCATTTAGGACCTGCACTTACGAAGGGGGTAGGCAGCTGTATATCAGGGAGTAAACCTTCTGAGAATAAAAACAGCTGGAGCTTGTTAAGGTAATTACACAGGGGAAAGGATAATGTACTGGGAACTCCTCAGAAGAATCTGATTTGTGGTGAGGGGAGAGAGATAAAAGCTCATTTAGGAACGACATGAACATGCTGCGTAGGTAGCTGTTTATCAGTAAATATCTCCACTGAGATTAAGAAAAGCAGTAGCTTAATAAATTAAGTACTTCCTGGTATGGTTACTCTACTGGTAACTCCCCAAAAGAATCTGGATTGTGGTGAGGGAACAGAGAAAAAAGCTCATTTAGGACCTGCACTTACGAAGGGGTAGGCAGCTGTATATCAGGGAGTAAACCTTCTGAGAATAAAAACAGCTGGAGCTTGTTAAGGTAATTACACAGGGGAAAGGATAATGTACTGGGAACTCCTCAGAAGAATCTGATTTGTGGTGAGGGGAGAGAGATAAAAGCTCATTTAGGAACGACATGAACATGCTGCGTAGGTAGCTGTTTATCAGTAAATATCTCCACTGAGATTAAGAAAAGCAGTAGCTTAATAAATTAAGTACTTCCTGGTATGGTTACTGTACTGGTAACTCCCCAAAAGAATCTGGATTGTGGTGAGGGAACAGAGAAAAAAGCTCATTTAGGACCTGCACTTACGAAGGGGGTAGGCAGCTGTATATCAGGGAGTAAACCTTCTGAGAATAAAAACAGCTGGAGCTTGTTAAGGTAATTACACAGGGGAAAGGATAATGTACTGGGAACTCCTCAGAAGAATCTGATTTGTGGTGAGGGGAGAGAGATAAAAGCTCATTTAGGAACGACATGAACATGCTGCGTAGGTAGCTGTTTATCAGTAAATATCTCCACTGAGATTAAGAAAAGCAGTAGCTTAATAAATTAAGTACTTCCTGGTATGGTTACTGTACTGGTAACTCCCCAAAAGAATCTGGATTGTGGTGAGGGAACAGAGAAAAAAGCTCATTTAGGACCTGCACTTACGAAGGGGGTAGGCAGCTGTATATCAGGGAGTAAACCTTCTGAGAATAAAAACAGCTGGAGCTTGTTAAGGTAATTACACAGGGGAAAGGATAATGTACTGGGAACTCCTCAGAAGAATCTGATTTGTGTGAGGGGAGAGAGATAAAAGCTCATTTAGGAACGACATGAACATGCTGCGTAGGTAGCTGTTTATCAGTAAATATCTCCACTGAGATTAAGAAAGCAGTAGCTTAATAAATTAAGTACTTCCTGGTATGGTTACTGTACTGGTAACTCCCCAAAAGAATCTGGATTGTGGTGAGGGAACAGAGAAAAAAGCTCATTTAGGACCTGCACTTACGAAGGGGGTAGGCAGCTGTATATCAGGGAGTAAACCTTCTGAGAATAAAAACAGCTGGAGCTTGTTAAGGTAATTACACAGGGGAAAGGATAATGTACTGGGAACTCCTCAGAAGAATCTGATTTGTGGTGAGGGGAGAGAGATAAAAGCTCATTTAGGAACGACATGAACATGCTGCGTACTGTTTATCAGTAAATATCTCCACTGAGATTAAGAAAAGCAGTAGCTTAATAAATTAAGTACTTCCTGGTATGGTTACTGTACTGGTAACTCCCCAAAAGAATCTGGATTGTGGTGAGGGAACAGAGAAAAAAGCTCATTTAGGACCTGCACTTACGAAGGGGGTAGGCAGCTTGTATATCAGGGAGTAAACCTTCTGAGAATAAAAACAGCTGGAGCTTGTTAAGGTAATTACACAGGGGAAAGGATAATGTACTGGGAACTCCTCAGAAGAATCTGATTTGTGGTGAGGGGAGAGAGATAAAAGCTCATTTAGGAACGACATGAACATGCTGCGTAGGTAGCTGTTTATCAGTAAATATCTCCACTGAGATTAAGAAAAGCAGTAGCTTAATAAATTAAGTACTTCCTGGTATGGTTACTGTACTGGTAACTCCCCAAAAGAATCTGGATTGTGGTGAGGGAACAGAGAAAAAAGCTCATTTAGGACCTGCACTTACGAAGGGGGTAGGCAGCTGTATATCAGGGAGTAAACCTTCTGAGAATAAAAACACTGGAGCTTGTTAAGGTAATTACACAGGGGAAAGGATAATGTACTGGGAACTCCTCAGAAGAATCTGATTTGTGGTGAGGGGAGAGAGATAAAAGCTCATTTAGGAACGACATGAACATGCTGCGTAGGTAGCTGTTTATCAGTAAATATCTCCACTGAGATTAAGAAAAGCAGTAGCTTAATAAATTAAGTACTTCCTGGTATGGTTACTGTACTGGTAACTCCCCAAAAGAATCTGGATTGTGGTGAGGGAACAGAGAAAAAAGCTCATTTAGGACCTGCACTTACGAAGGGGGTAGGCAGCTGTATATCAGGGAGTAAACCTTCTGAGAATAAAAACAGCTGGAGCTTGTTAAGGTAATTACACAGGGGAAAGGATAATGTACTGGGAACTCCTCAGAAGAATCTGATTTGTGGTGAGGGGAGAGAGATAAAAGCTCATTTAGGAACGACATGAACATGCTGCGTAGGTAGCTGTTTATCAGTAAATATCTCCACTGAGATTAAGAAAGCAGTAGCTTAATAAATTAAGTACTTCCTGGTATGGTTACTGTACTGGTAACTCCCAAAAGAATCTGGATTGTGGTGAGGGAACAGAGAAAAAAGCTCATTTAGGACCTGCACTTACGAAGGGGGTAGGCAGTTGTATATCAGGGAGTAAACCTTCTGAGAATAAAAACAGCTGGAGCTTGTTAAGGTAATTACACAGGGGAAAGGATAATGTACTGGGAACTCCTCAGAAGAATCTGATTTGTGGTGAGGGGAGAGAGATAAAAGCTCATTTAGGAACGACATGAACATGCTGCGTAGGTAGCTGTTTATCAGTAAATATCTCCACTGAGATTAAGAAAAGCAGTAGCTTAATAAATTAAGTACTTCCTGGTATGGTTACTGTACTGGTAACTCCCCAAAAGAATCTGGATTGTGGTGAGGGAACAGAGAAAAAAGCTCATTTAGGACCTGCACTTACGAAGGGGGTAGGCAGCTGTATATCAGGGAGTAAACCTTCTGAGAATAAAAACAGCTGGAGCTTGTTAAGGTAATTACACAGGGGAAAGGATAATGTACTGGGAACTCCTCAGAAGAATCTGATTTGTGGTGAGGGGAGAGAGATAAAAGCTCATTTAGGAACGACATGAACATGCTGCGTAGGTAGCTGTTTATCAGTAAATATCTCCACTGAGATTAAGAAAAGCAGTAGCTTAATAAATTAAGTACTTCCTGGTATGGTTACTGTACTGGTAACTCCCCAAAAGAATCTGGATTGTGGTGAGGGAACAGAGAAAAAAGCTCATTTAGGACCTGCACTTACGAAGGGGGTAGGCAGCTGTATATCAGGGAGTAAACCTTCTGAGAATAAAAACAGCTGGAGCTTGTTAAGGTAATTACACAGGGGAAAGGATAATGTACTGGGAACTCCTCAGAAGAATCTGATTTGTGGTGAGGGGAGAGAGATAAAAGCTCATTTAGGAACGACATGAACATGCTGCGTAGGTAGCTGTTTATCAGTAAATATCTCCACTGAGATTAAGAAAAGCAGTAGCTTAATAAATTAAGTACTTCCTGGTATGGTTACTGTACTGGTAACTCCCCAAAAGAATCTGGATTGTGGTGAGGGAACAGAGAAAAAAGCTCATTTAGGACCTGCACTTACGAAGGGGGTAGGCAGCTGTATATCAGGGAGTACACCTTCTGAGAATAAAAACAGCTGGAGCTTGTTAAGGTAATTACACAGGGGAAAGGATAATGTACTGGGAACTCCTCAGAAGAATCTGATTTGTGGTGAGGGGAGAGAGATAAAAGCTCATTTAGGAACGACATGAACATGCTGCGTAGTAGCTGTTTATCAGTAAATATCTCCACTGAGATTAAGAAAAGCAGTAGCTTAATAAATTAAGTACTTCCTGGTATGGTTACTGTACTGGTAACTCCCCAAAAGAATCTGGATTGTGGTGAGGGAACAGAGAAAAAAGCTCATTTAGGACCTGCCCTTATGAAGGGGGTAGGCAGCTGTATATCAGGGAGTAAACCTTCTGAGAATAAAAACAGATGGATCTTGTAAAGGTAATTACACAGGGGAAAGGATCATGTACTGGGAACTCCTCAGAAGAATCTGATTTGTGGTGAGGGGATAGCGATAAAAAATCATTATGAACGACATGAACATGCTGCGTAGGTAGCTGTTTATCAGTAAATATCTCCACTGAGATTAAGAAGAGCAGTAGCTTAATAAATTAAGTACTTCCTGGTATGGTTACTCTACTGGTAACTCACCAAAAGAATCTGGATTGTGGTGAGGGAACAGAGAAAAAAGCTGATTTAGGACCTGCACTTACAAAGGGGGTAGGCAGTTGTATATCAGGGAGTATACCATCTGAGAATAAAAACAGCTGGAGCTTATAAATGTAATTACACAGGGGAAAGAATAATGTACTGGGAACTCCTCAGAAGAATCTGATTTGTGGTGAGGGGAGAGAGATAAAAGCTCATTTAGGAACGACATGAACATGCTGCGTAGGTAGCTGTTTATCAGTAAATATCTCCACTGAGATTAAGAAAAGCAGTAGCTTAATAAATTAAGTACTTCCTGGTATGGTTACTGTACTGGAAACTCCCCAAAAGAATCTGGATTGTGGTGAGGGAACAGAGAAAAAAGCTCATTTAGGACCTGCACTTACGAAGGGGGTAGGCAGCTGTATATCAGGGAGTAAACCTTCTGAGAATAAAAACAGCTGGAGCTTGTTAAGGTAATTACACAGGGGAAAGGATAATGTACTGGGAACTCCTCAGAAGAATCTGATTTGTGGTGAGGGGAGAGAGATAAAAGCTCATTTAGGAACGACATGAACATGCTGCGTAGGTAGCTGTTTATCAGTAAATATCTCCACTGAGATTAAGAAAAGCAGTAGCTTAATAAATTAAGTACTTCCTGGTATGGTTACTGTACTGGTAACTCCCCAAAAGAATCTGGATTGTGGTGAGGGAACAGAGAAAAAAGCTCATTTAGGACCTGCACTTACGAAGGGGGTAGGCAGCTGTATATCAGGGAGTAAACCTTCTGAGAATAAAAACAGCTGGAGCTTGTTAAGGTAATTACACAGGGGAAAGGATAATGTACTGGGAACTCCTCAGAAGAATCTGATTTGTGGTGAGGGGAGAGAGATAAAAGCTCATTTAGGAACGACATGAACATGCTGCGTAGGTAGCTGTTTATCAGTAAATATCTCCACTGAGATTAAGAAAGCAGTAGCTTAATAAATTAAGTACTTCCTGGTATGGTTACTGTACTGGTAACTCCCCAAAAGAATCTGGATTGTGGTGAGGGAACAGAGAAAAAAGCTCATTTAGGACCTGCACTTACGAAGGGGGTAGGCAGCTGTATATCAGGGAGTAAACCTTCTGAGAATAAAAACAGCTGGAGCTTGTTAAGGTAATTACACAGGGGAAAGGATAATGTACTGGGAACTCCTCAGAAGAATCTGATTTGTGGTGAGGGGAGAGAGATAAAAGCTCATTTAGGAACGACATGAACATGCTGCGTAGGTAGCTGTTTATCAGTAAATATCTCCACTGAGATTAAGAAAAGCAGTAGCTTAATAAATTAAGTACTTCCTGGTATGGTTACTGTACTGGTAACTCCCCAAAAGAATCTGGATTGTGGTGAGGGAACAGAGAAAAAAGCTCATTTAGGACCTGCACTTACGAAGGGGGTAGGCAGCTGTATATCAGGGAGTAAACCTTCTGAGAATAAAAACAGCTGGAGCTTGTTAAGGTAATTACACAGGGGAAAGGATAATGTACTGGGAACTCCTCAGAAGAATCTGATTTGTGGTGAGGGGAGAGAGATAAAAGCTCATTTAGGAACGACATGAACATGCTGCGTAGGTAGCTGTTTATCAGTAAATATCTCCACTGAGATTAAGAAAAGCAGTAGCTTAATAAATTAAGTACTTCCTGGTATGGTTACTGTACTGGTAACTCCCCAAAAGAATCTGGATTGTGGTGAGGGAACAGAGAAAAAAGCTCATTTAGGACCTGCACTTACGAAGGGGGTAGGCAGCTGTATATCAGGGAGTAAACCTTCTGAGAATAAAAACAGCTGGAGCTTGTTAAGGTAATTACACAGGGGAAAGGATAATGTACTGGGAACTCCTCAGAAGAATCTGATTTGTGGTGAGGGGAGAGAGATAAAAGCTCATTTAGGAACGACATGAACATGCTGCGTAGGTAGCTGTTTATCAGTAAATATCTCCACTGAGATTAAGAAAAGCAGTAGCTTAATAAATTAAGTACTTCCTGGTATGGTTACTGTACTGGTAACTCCCCAAAAGAATCTGGATTGTGGTGAGGGAACAGAGAAAAAAGCTCATTTAGGACCTGCACTTACGAAGGGGGTAGGCAGCTGTATATCAGGGAGTAAACCTTCTGAGAATAAAAACAGCTGGAGCTTGTTAAGGTAATTACACAGGGGAAAGGATAATGTACTGGGAACTCCTCAGAAGAATCTGATTTGTGGTGAGGGGAGAGAGATAAAAGCTCATTTAGGAACGACATGAACATGCTGCGTAGGTAGCTGTTTATCAGTAAATATCTCCACTGAGATTAAGAAAAGCAGTAGCTTAATAAATTAAGTACTTCCTGGTATGGATACTGTACTGGTAACTCCCCAAAAGAATCTGGATTGTGGTGAGGGAACAGAGAAAAAAGCTCATTTAGGACCTGCACTTACGAAGGGGGTAGGCAGCTGTATATCAGGGAGTATCGCTTCTGAGAATAAAAACAGCTGGAGCTTGTTAAGGTAATTACACAGGGAAAGGATAATGTACTGGGAACTCCTCAGAAGAATCTGATTTGTGGTGAGGGGATAGCGATAAAAAATCATTATGAACGACATGAACATGCTGCGTAGGTAGCTGTTTATCAGTAAATATCTCCACTGAGATTAAGAAGAGCAGTAGCTTAATAAATTAAGTACTTCCTGGTATGGTTACTCTACTGGTAACTCACCAAAAGAATCTGGATTGTGGTGAGGGAACAGAGAAAAAAGCTCATTTAGGACCTGCACTTACAAAGGGGGTAGGCAGTTGTATATCAGGGAGTATACCATCTGAGAATAAAAACAGCTGGAGCTTATAAATGTAATTACACAGGGGAAAGAATAATGTACTGGGAACTCCTCAGAAGAATCTGATTTGTGGTGAGGGGAGAGAGATAAAAGCTCATTTAGGAACGACATGAACATGCTGCGTAGGTAGCTGTTTATCAGTAAATATCTCCACTGAGATTAAGAAAAGCAGTAGCTTAATAAATTAAGTACTTCCTGGTATGGTTACTGTACTGGTAACTCCCCAAAAGAATCTGGATTGTGGTGAGGGAACAGAGAAAAAAGCTCATTTAGGACCTGCACTTACGAAGGGGGTAGGCAGCTGTATATCAGGGAGTAAACCTTCTGAGAATAAAAACAGCTGGAGCTTGTTAAGGTAATTACACAGGGGAAAGGATAATGTACTGGGAACTCCTCAGAAGAATCTGATTTGTGGTGAGGGGAGAGAGATAAAAGCTCATTTAGGAACGACATGAACATGCTGCGTAGGTAGCTGTTTATCAGTAAATATCTCCACTGAGATTAAGAAAAGCAGTAGCTTAATAAATTAAGTACTTCCTGGTATGGTTACTGTACTGGTAACTCCCCAAAAGAATCTGGATTGTGGTGAGGGAACAGAGAAAAAAGCTCATTTAGGACCTGCACTTACGAAGGGGGTAGGCAGCTGTATATCAGGGAGTAAACCTTCTGAGAATAAAAACAGCTGGAGCTTGTTAAGGTAATTACACAGGGGAAAGGATAATGTACTGGGAACTCCTCAGAAGAATCTGATTTGTGGTGAGGGGAGAGAGATAAAAGCTCATTTAGGAACGACATGAACATGCTGCATACGTAGCTGTTTATCAGTAAATATCTCCACTGAGATTAAGAAAAGCAGTAGCTTAATAAATTAAGTACTTCCTGGTATGGTTACTGTACTGGTAACTCCCCAAAAGAATCTGGATTGTGGTGAGGGAACAGAGAAAAAAGCTCATTTAGGACCTGCACTTACGAAGGGGTAGGCAGCTGTATATCAGGGAGTAAACCTTCTGAGAATAAAAACAGCTGGAGCTTGTTAAGGTAATTACACAGGGGAAAGGATAATGTACTGGGAACTCCTCAGAAGAATCTGATTTGTGGTGAGGGGAGAGAGATAAAAGCTCATTTAGGAACGACATGAACATGCTGCGTAGGTAGCTGTTTATCAGTAAATATCTCCACTGAGATTAAGAAAAGCAGTAGCTTAATAAATTAAGTACTTCCTGGTATGGTTACTGTACTGGTAACTCCCCAAAAGAATCTGGATTGTGGTGAGGGAACAGAGAAAAAAGCTCATTTAGGACCTGCACTTACGAAGGGGGTAGGCAGCTGTATATCAGGGAGTAAACCTTCTGAGAATAAAAACAGCTGGAGCTTGTTAAGGTAATTACACAGGGGAAAGGATAATGTACTGGGAACTCCTCAGAAGAATCTGATTTGTGGTGAGGGGAGAGAGATAAAAGCTCATTTAGGAACGACATGAACATGCTGCGTAGGTAGCTGTTTATCAGTAAATATCTCCACTGAGATTAAGAAAAGCAGTAGCTTAATAAATTAAGTACTTCCTGGTATGGTTACTGTACTGGTAACTCCCCAAAAGAATCTGGATTGTGGTGAGGGAACAGAGAAAAAAGCTCATTTAGGACCTGCACTTACGAAGGGGGTAGGCAGCTGTATATCAGGGAGTAAACCTTCTGAGAATAAAAACAGCTGGAGCTTGTTAAGGTAATTACACAGGGGAAAGGATAATGTACTGGGAACTCCTCAGAAGAATCTGATTTGTGGTGAGGGGAGAGAGATAAAAGCTCATTTAGGAACGACATGAACATGCTGCGTAGGTAGCTGTTTATCAGTAAATATCTCCACTGAGATTAAGAAAAGCAGTAGCTTAATAAATTAAGTACTTCCTGGTATGGTTACTGTACTGGTAACTCCCCAAAAGAATCTGGATTGTGGTGAGGGAACAGAGAAAAAAGCTCATTTAGGACCTGCACTTACGAAGGGGGTAGGCAGCTGTATATCAGGGAGTAAACCTTCTGAGAATAAAAACAGCTGGAGCTTGTTAAGGTAATTACACAGGGGAAAGGATAATGTACTGGGAACTCCTCAGAAGAATCTGATTTGTGGTGAGGGGAGAGAGATAAAAGCTCATTTAGGAACGACATGAACATGCTGCGTAGGTAGCTGTTTATCAGTGTAAATATCTCCACTGAGATTAAGAAAAGCAGTAGCTTAATAAATTAAGTACTTCCTGGTATGGTTACTGTACTGGTAACTCCCCAAAAGAATCTGGATTGTGGTGAGGGAACAGAGAAAAAAGCTCATTTAGGACCTGCACTTACGAAGGGGGTAGGCAGCTGTATATCAGGGAGTAAACCTTCTGAGAATAAAAACAGCTGGAGCTTGTTAAGGTAATTACACAGGGGAAAGGATAATGTACTGGGAACTCCTCAGAAGAATCTGATTTGTGGTGAGGGGAGAGAGATAAAAGCTCATTTAGGAACGACATGAACATGCTGCGTAGGTAGCTGTTTATCAGTAAATATCTCCACTGAGATTAAGAAAAGCAGTAGCTTAATAAATTAAGTACTTCCTGGTATGGTTACTGTACTGGTAACTCCCCAAAAGAATCTGGATTGTGGTGAGGGAACAGAGAAAAAAGCTCATTTAGGACCTGCACTTACGAAGGGGGTAGGCAGCTGTATATCAGGGAGTAAACCTTCTGAGAATAAAAACAGCTGGAGCTTGTTAAGGTAATTACACAGGGGAAAGGACAATGTACTGGGAACTCCTCAGAAGAATCTGATTTGTGGTGAGGGGAGAGAGATAAAAGCTCATTTAGGAACGACATGAACATGCTGCGTAGGTAGCTGTTTATCAGTAAATATCTCCACTGAGATTAAGAAAAGCAGTAGCTTAATAAATTAAGTACTTCCTGGTATGGTTACTGTACTGGTAACTCCCAAAAGAATCTGGATTGTGGTGAGGGAACAGAGAAAAAAGCTCATTTAGGACCTGCACTTACGAAGGGGGTAGGCAGCTGTATATCAGGGAGTAAACCTTCTGAGAATAAAAACAGCTGGAGCTTGTTAAGGTAATTACACAGGGGAAAGGATAATGTACTGGGAACTCCTCAGAAGAATCTGATTTGTGGTGAGGGGAGAGAGATAAAAGCTCATTTAGGAACGACATGAACATGCTGCGTAGGTAGCTGTTTATCAGTAAATATCTCCACTGAGATTAAGAAAAGCAGTAGCTTAATAAATTAAGTACTTCCTGGTATGGTTACTGTACTGGTAACTCCCAAAAGAATCTGGATTGTGGTGAGGGAACAGAGAAAAAAGCTCATTTAGGACCTGCACTTACGAAGGGGTAGGCAGCTGTATATCAGGGAGTAAACCTTCTGAGAATAAAAACAGCTGGAGCTTGTTAAGGTAATTACACAGGGGAAAGGATAATGTACTGGGAACTCCTCAGAAGAATCTGATTTGTGGTGAGGGGAGAGAGATAAAAGCTCATTTAGGAACGACATGAACATGCTGCGTAGGTAGCTGTTTATCAGTAAATATCTCCACTGAGATTAAGAAAAGCAGTAGCTTAATAAATTAAGTACTTCCTGGTATGGTTACTGTACTGGTAACTCCCCAAAAGAATCTGGATTGTGGTGAGGGAACAGAGAAAAAAGCTCATTTAGGACCTGCACTTACGAAGGGGGTAGGCAGCTGTATATCAGGGAGTAAACCTTCTGAGAATAAAAACAGCTGGAGCTTGTTAAGGTAATTACACAGGGAAAGGATAATGTACTGGGAACTCCTCAGAAGAATCTGATTTGTGGTGAGGGGAGAGAGATAAAAGCTCATTTAGGAACGACATGAACATGCTGCGTAGGTAGCTGTTTATCAGTAAATATCTCCACTGAGATTAAGAAAAGCAGTAGCTTAATAAATTAAGTACTTCCTGGTATGGTTACTGTACTGGTAACTCCCAAAAGAATCTGGATTGTGGTGAGGGAACAGAGAAAAAGCTCATTTAGGACCTGCACTTACGAAGGGGGTAGGCAGCTGTATATCAGGGAGTAAATCTTCTGAGAATAAAAACAGCTGGAGCTTGTTAAGGTAATTACATAGGGGAAAGGATAATGTACTGGGAACTCCTCAGAAGAATCTGATTTGTGGTGAGGGGAGAGAGATAAAAGCTCATTTAGGAACGACATGAACATGCTGCGTAGGTAGCTGTTTATCGTAAATATCTCCACTGAGATTAAGAAAAGCAGTAGCTTAATAAATTAAGTACTTCCTGGTATGGTTACTGTACTGGTAACTCCCCAAAAGAATCTGGATTGTGGTGAGGGAACAGAGAAAAAAGCTCATATTAGGACCTGCACTTACGAAGGGGGTAGGCAGCTGTATATCAGGGAGTAAACCTTCTGAGAATAAAAACAGCTGGAGCTTGTTAAGGTAATTACACAGGGGAAAGGATAATGTACTGGGAACTCCTCAGAAGAATCTGATTTGTGGTGAGGGGAGAGAGATAAAAGCTCATTTAGGAACGACATGAACATGCTGCGTAGGTAGCTGTTTATCAGTAAATATCTCCACTGAGATTAAGAAAAGCAGTAGCTTAATAAATTAAGTACTTCCTGGTATGGTTACTGTACTGGTAACTCCCCAAAAGAATCTGGATTGTGGTGAGGGAACAGAGAAAAAAGCTCATTTAGGACCTGCACTTACGAAGGGGGTAGGCAGCTGTATATCAGGGAGTATCCTTCTGAGAATAAAAACAGCTGGAGCTTGTTAAGGTAATTACACAGGGGAAAGGATAATGTACTGGGAACTCCTCAGAAGAATCTGATTTGTGGTGAGGGGAGAGAGATAAAAGCTCATTTAGGAACGACATGAACATGCTGCGTAGTAGCTGTTTATCAGTAAATATCTCCACTGAGATTAAGCAAAAGCAGTAGCTTAATAAATTAAGTACTTCCTGGTATGGTTACTGTACTGGTAACTCCCCAAAAGAATCTGGATTGTGGTGAGGGAACAGAGAAAAAAGCTCATTTAGGACCTGCACTTACGAAGGTGGTAGGCAGCTGTATATCAGGGAGTAAACCTTCTGAGAATAAAAACAGCTGGAGCTTGTTAAGGTAATTACACAGGGGAAAGGATAATGTACTGGGAACTCCTCAGAAGAATCTGATTTGTGGTGAGGGGAGAGAGATAAAAGCTCATTTAGGAACGAAATGAACATGCTGCGTAGGTAGCTGTTTATCAGTAAATATCTCCACTGAGATTAAGAAAAGCAGTAGCTTAATAAATTAAGTACTTCCTGGTATGGTTACTGTACTGGTAACTCCCCAAAAGAATCTGGATTGTGGTGAGGGAACAGAGAAAAAAGCTCATTTAGGACCTGCACTTACGAAGGGGGTAGGCAGCTGTATATCAGGGAGTAAACCTTCTGAGAATAAAAACAGCTGGAGCTTGTTAAGGTAATTACACAGGGGAAAGGATAATGTACTGGGAACTCCTCAGAAGAATCTGATTTGTGGTGAGGGGAGAGAGATAAAAGCTCATTTAGGAACGACATGAACATGCTGCGTAGGTAGCTGTTTATCAGTAAATATCTCCACTGAGATTAAGAAAAGCAGTAGCTTAATAAATGAAGTACTTCCTGGTATGGTTACTGTACTTCTAACTCCCCAAAAGAATCTGGATTGTGGTGAGGGAACAGAGAAAAAAGCTCATTTAGGACCTGCACTTACGAAGGGGGTAGGCAGCTGTATATCAGGGAGTATCGCTTCTGAGAATAAAAACAGCTGGAGCTTGTTAAGGTAATTACACAGTGGAAAGGATAATGTACTGGGAACTCCTCAGAAGAATCTGATTTGTGGTGAGGGGAGAGAGATAAAAGCTCATTTAGGAACGACATGAACATGCTGCATACGTAGCTGTTTATCAGTAAATATCTCCACTGAGATTAAGAAAAGCAGTAGCTTAATAAATTAAGTACTTCCTGGTATGGATACTGTACTGGTAACTCCCCAAAAGAATCTGGATTGTGGTGAGGGAACAGAGAAAAAAGCTCATTTAGGACCTGCACTTACGAAGGGGGTAGGCAGCTGTATATCAGGGAGTAAACCTTCTGAGAATAAAAACAGCTGGAGCTTGTTAAGGTAATTACACAGGGGAAAGGATAATGTACTGGGAACTCCTCAGAAGAATCTGATTTGTGGTGAGGGGAGAGAGATAAAAGCTCATTTAGGAACGACATGAACATGCTGCGTAGGTAGCTGTTTATCAGTAAATATCTCCACTGAGATTAAGAAAAGCAGTAGCTTAATAAATTAAGTACTTCCTGGTATGGTTACTGTACTGGTAACTCCCCAAAAGAATCTGGATTGTGGTGAGGGAACAGAGAAAAAAGCTCATTTAGGACCTGCACTTACGAAGGGGGTAGGCAGCTGTATATCAGGGAGTAAACCTTCTGAGAATAAAAACAGCTGGAGCTTGTTAAGGTAATTACACAGGGGAAAGGATAATGTACTGGGAACTCCTCAGAAGAATCTGATTTGTGGTGAGGGGAGAGAGATAAAAGCTCATTTAGGAACGACATGAACATGCTGCGTAGGTAGCTGTTTATCAGTAAATATCTCCACTGAGATTAAGAAAAGCAGTAGCTTAATAAATTAAGTACTTCCTGGTATGGTTACTGTACTGGTAACTCCCCAAAAGAATCTGGATTGTGGTGAGGGAACAGAGAAAAAAGCTCATTTAGGACCTGCACTTACGAAGGGGGTAGGCAGCTGTATATCAGGGAGTAAACCTTCTGAGAATAAAAACAGCTGGAGCTTGTTAAGGTAATTACACAGGGGAAAGGATAATGTACTGGGAACTCCTCAGAAGAATCTGATTTGTGGTGAGGGGAGAGATAAAAGCTCATTTAGGAACGACATGAACATGCTGCGTAGGTAGCTGTTTATCAGTAAATATCTCCACTGAGATTAAGAAAAGCAGTAGCTTAATAAATTAAGTACTTCCTGGTATGGTTACTGTACTGGTAACTCCCCAAAAGAATCTGGATTGTGGTGAGGGAACAGAGAAAAAGCTCATTTAGGACCTGCACTTACGAAGGGGGTAGGCAGCTGTATATCAGGGAGTAAACCTTCTGAGAATAAAAACAGCTGGAGCTTGTTAAGGTAATTACACAGGGGAAAGGATAATGTACTGGGAACTCCTCAGAAGAATCTGATTTGTGGTGAGGGGAGAGAGATAAAAGCTCATTTAGGAACGACATGAACATGCTGCATACGTAGCTGTTTATCAGTAAATATCTCCACTGAGATTAAGAAAAGCAGTAGCTTAATAAATTAAGTACTTCCTGGTATGGTTACTGTACTTAACTCCCCAAAAGAATCTGGATTGTGGTGAGGGAACAGAGAAAAAAGCTCATTTAGGACCTGCACTTACGAGGGGGTAGGCAGCTGTATATCAGGGAGTAAACCTTCTGAGAATAAAAACAGCTGGAGCTTGTTAAGGTAATTACACAGGGGAAAGGATAATGTACTGGGAACTCCTCAGAAGAATCTGATTTGTGGTGAGGGGAGAGAGATAAAAGCTCATTTAGGAACGACATGAACATGCTGCGTAGGTAGCTGTTTATCAGTAAATATCTCCACTGAGATTAAGAAAAGCAGTAGCTTAATAAATTAAGTACTTCCTGGTATGGTTACTGTACTGGTAACTCCCCAAAAGAATCTGGATTGTGGTGAGGGAACAGAGAAAAAAGCTCATTTAGGACCTGCACTTACGAAGGGGGTAGGCAGTTGTATATCAGGGAGTAAACCTTCTGAGAAGAAAAACAGCTGGAGCTTGTTAAGGTAATTACACAGGGGAAAGGATAATGTACTGGGAACTCCTCAGAAGAATCTGATTTGTGGTGAGGGGAGAGAGATAAAAGCTCATTTAGGAACGACATGAACATGCTGCGTACGTAGCTGTTTATCAGTAAATATCTCCACTGAGATTAAGAAAAACAGTAGCTTAATAAATTAAGTACTTCCTGGTATGGTTACTGTACTGGTAACTCCCCAAAAGAATCTGGATTGTGGTGAGGGAACAGAGAAAAAAAGCTCATTTAGGACCTGCACTTACGAAGGGGGTAGGCAGCTGTATATCAGGGAGTAAACCTTCTGAGAATAAAAACATCTGGAGCTTGTTAAGGTAATTACACAGGGGAAAGGATAATGTACTGGGAACTCCTCAGAAGAATCTGATTTGTGGTGAGGGGAGAGAGATAAAAGCTCATTTAGGAACGACATGAACATGCTGCGTAGGTAGCTGTTTATCAGTAAATATCTCCACTGAGATTAAGAAAAGCAGTAGCTTAATAAATTAAGTACTTCCTGGTATGGTTACTGTACTGGTAACTCCCCAAAAGAATCTGGATTGTGGTGAGGGAACAGAGAAAAAAGCTCATTTAGGACCTGCACTTACGAAGGGGGTAGGCAGCTGTATATCAGGGAGTAAACCTTCTGAGAATAAAAACAGCTGGAGCTTGTTAAGGTAATTACACAGGGGAAAGGATAATGTACTGGGAACTCCTCAGAAGAATCTGATTTGTGGTGAGGGGAGAGAGATAAAAGCTCATTTAGGAACGACATGAACATGCTGCGTAGGTAGCTGTTTATCAGTAAATATCTCCACTGAGATTAAGAAAAGCAGTAGCTTAATAAATTAAGTACTTCCTGGTATGGTTACTGTACTGGTAACTCCCCAAAAGAATCTGGATTGTGGTGAGGGAACAGAGAAAAAGCTCATTTAGGACCTGCACTTACGAAGGGGGTAGGCAGCTGTATATCAGGGAGTAAACCTTCTGAGAATAAAAACAGCTGGAGCTTGTTAAGGTAATTACACAGTGGAAAGGATAATGTACTGGGAACTCCTCAGAAGAATCTGATTTGTGGTGAGGGGAGAGAGATAAAAGCTCATTTAGAACGACATGAACATGCTGCGTACGTAGCTGTTTATCAGTAAATATCTCCACTGAGATTAAGAAAAGCAGTAGCTTAATAAATTAAGTACTTCCTGGTATGGATACTGTACTGGTAACTCCCCAAAAGAATCTGGATTGTGGTGAGGGAACAGAGAAAAAAGCTCATTTAGGACCTGCACTTACGAAGGGGGTAGGCAGCTGTATATCAGGGAGTAAACCTTCTGAGAATAAAAACAGCTGGAGCTTGTTAAGGTAATTACACAGGGGAAAGGATAATGTACTGGGAACTCCTCAGAAGAATCTGATTTGTGGTGAGGGGAGAGAGATAAAAGCTCATTTAGGAACGACATGAACATGCTGCGTAGGTAGCTGTTTATCAGTAAATATCTCCACTGAGATTAAGAAAAGCAGTAGCTTAATAAATTAAGTACTTCCTGGTATGGTTACTGTACTGGTAACTCCCCAAAAGAATCTGGATTGTGGTGAGGGAACAGAGAAAAAAGCTCATTTAGGACCTGCACTTACGAAGGGGGTAGGCAGCTGTATATCAGGGAGTAAACCTTCTGAGAATAAAAACAGCTGGAGCTTGTTAAGGTAATTACACAGGGGAAAGGATAATGTACTGGGAACTCCTCAGAAGAATCTGATTTGTGGTGAGGGGAGAGAGATAAAAGCTCATTTAGGAACGACATGAACATGCTGCGTAGGTAGCTGTTTATCAGTAAATATCTCCACTGAGATTAAGAAAAGCAGTAGCTTAATAAATTAAGTACTTCCTGGTATGGTTACTGTACTGGTAACTCCCCAAAGAATCTGGATTGTGGTGAGGGAACAGAGAAAAAAGCTCATTTAGGACCTGCACTTACGAAGGGGGTAGGCAGCTGTATATCAGGGAGTAAACCTTCTGAGAATAAAAACAGCTGGAGCTTGTTAAGGTAATTACAGGGGAAAGGATAATGTACTGGGAACTCCTCAGAAGAATCTGATTTGTGGTGAGGGGAGAGAGATAAAAGCTCATTTAGGAACGACATGAACATGCTGCGTAGGTAGCTGTTTATCAGTAAATATCTCCACTGAGATTAAGAAAAGCAGTAGCTTAATAAATTAAGTACTTCCTGGTATGGTTACTGTACTGGTAACTCCCCAAAAGAATCTGGATTGTGGTGAGGGAACAGAGAAAAAGCTCATTTAGGACCTGCACTTACGAAGGGGGTAGGCAGCTGTATATCAGGGAGTAAACCTTCTGAGAATAAAAACAGCTGGAGCTTGTTAAGGTAATTACACAGGGGAAAGGATAATGTACTGGGAACTCCTCAGAAGAATCTGATTTGTGGTGAGGGGAGAGAGATAAAAGCTCATTTAGGAACGACATGAACATGCTGCGTAGTAGCTGTTTATCAGTAAATATCTCCACTGAGATTAAGAAAAGCTGTAGCTTAATAAATTAAGTACTTCCTGGTATGGATACTGTACTTAACTCCCCAAAAGAATCTGGATTGTGGTGAGGGAACAGAGAAAAAAGCTCATTTAGGACCTGCACTTAAGCAGGGGGTAGGCAGCTGTATATCAGGGAGTAAACCTTCTGAGAATAAAAACAGCTGGAGCTTGTTAAGGTAATTACACAGGGGAAAGGATAATGTACAGGGAACTCCTCAGAAGAATCTGATTTGTGGTGAGGGGAGAGAGATAAAAGCTCATTTAGGAACGACATGAACATGCTGCGTAGGTAGCTGTTTATCAGTGTAAATATCTCCACTGAGATTAAGAAAAGCAGTAGCTTAATAAATTAAGTACTTCCTGGTATGGTTACTGTACTGGTAACTCCCCAAAAGAATCTGGATTGTGGTGAGGGAACAGAGAAAAAAGCTCATTTAGGACCTGCACTTACGAAGGGTAGGTAGCAGTTGTATCAGGGAGTAAACCTTCTGAGAAGAAAAACAGCTGGAGCTTGTTAAGGTAATTAAAAGGGGAAAGGATAATGTACTGGGAACTCCTCAGAAGAATCTGATTTGTGTGAGGGGAGAGAGATAAAAGCTCATTTAGGAATGAAATGAACATGTTGCGTAGGTAGCTGTTTATCAGTAAATATCTCCACTGAGATTAAGAAAAGCAGTAGCTTAATAAATTAAGTACTTCCTGGTATGGTTACTGTACTGGTAACTCCCCAAAAGAATCTGGATTGTGGTGAGGGAACAGAGAAAAAGCTCATTTAGGACCTGCACTTACGAAGGGGGTAGGCAGCTGTATATCAGGGAGTAAACCTTCTGAGAATAAAAAGAGCTGGAGCTTGTAATAAGGTACTTACACAGGGGAAAGGATAATGTACTGGGAACTCTCAGAAGAATCTGATTTGTGGTGAGGGAGAGAGATAAAAGCTCATTTAGGAACGACATGAACATGCTGCGTAGGTAGCTGTTTATCAGTAAATATCTCCACTGAGATTAAGAAAAGCAGTAGCTTAATAAATTAAGTACTTCCTGGTCTGGATACTGTACTGGTAACTCCCCAAAAGAATCTGGATTGTGGTGAGGGAACAGAGAAAAAAGCTCATTTAGGACGACTTGAACATGCTGCGTAGGTAGCTGTTTATCAGTAAATATCTCCACTGAGATTAAGAAAAGCAGTAGCTTAATAAATTAAGTACTTCCTGGTATGGTTACTGTACTGGTAACTCCCAAAAGAATCTGGATTGTGGTGAGGGAACAGAGAAAAAAGCTCATTTAGGACCTGCACTTACGAAGGGGGTAGGCAGTGTATATCAGGGAGTAAACTTCTGAGAATAAAAACAGCTGGAGCTTATTAAGGTAATTACCAGGGGAAAGGATAATGTACTGGGAACTCCTCAGAAGAATCTGATTTGTGGTGAGGGGAGAGAGATAAAAGCTCATTTAGGAACGACATGAACAAGCTGCGTAGGTAGCTGTTTATCAGTAAATATCTCCACTGAGATTAAGAAAAGCAGTAGCTTAATAAATTAAGTACTTCCTGGTATGGTTACCGTACTGGTAACTCCCAAAAGAATCTGGATTGTGGTGAGGGAACAGAGAAAAAAGCTCATTTAGGACCTGCACATTACGAAGGGTAGGCAGCTGTATATCAGGGAGGAAAACTTCTGAGAATAAAAACAGCTGGAGCTTGTTAAGGTAATTACACAGGGGAAAGGATAATGTACTGGGAACTCCTCATAAGAATCTGATTTGTGGTGAGGGGAGAGAGATAAAAGCTCATTTAGGAAACGACATGAACATGCTGCGTAGGTAGCTGTTTATCAGTAACTATCTCCATTGAGATTAAGAAAAGCAGTAGCTTAATAAATTAAGTACTTCCTGGTATGGTTACTGTACTGGTAACTCGCAAAAGAATCTGGATTGTGGTGAGGGAACAGAGAAAAAAGCTCATTTAGGACCTGCACTTACAAAGGGGGTAGGCAGCTGTATATCTGGGAGTAAACCTTCTGAGAATAAAAACAGCTGGAGCTTGTTAAGGTAATTACACAGGGGAAAGGACAATGTACTGGGAACTCCTCAGAAGAATCTGATTTGTGGTGAGGGGAGAGAGATAAAAGCTCATTTAGGACGACATGAACATGCTGCGTAGGTAACTGTTTATCAGTAAATATCTCCACTGAGATTAAGAAAAGCAGTAGCTTAATAAATTATGTACTTCCTGGTATGGTTACTGTACTGGTAACTCCGCAAAAGAATCTGGATTGTGGTGAGGGAACAGAGAAAAAAGCTCATTAGGACCTGCACTTACGAAGGGGGTAGGCAGCTGTATATCAGGGAGTAAATCTTCTGAGAATAAAAACAGCTGGAGCTTGTTAAGGTAATTACCCAGGGGAAAGGATAATGTACTGGGAACTCCTCAGAAGAATCTGATTTGTGGTGAGGGAGAGAGATAAAAGCTCATTTAGGAACGACATGAACATGCTGCGTAGGTAACTGTTTATCAGTAATATCTCCACTGAGATTAAGAAAAGCAGTAGCTTAATAAATTAAGTACTTCCTGGTGTGGACTGTACTGGTAACTCCCAAAAGAATCTGGATTGTGGTGAGGGAACAGAGAAAAAAGCTCATTTAGGACATGCACATACGAAAGGGTAGGCAGCTGTGTATCAGTGAGTAAACTTCTGAGAATAAAAACAGCTGGAGCTTGTTAAGGTAATTACACAGGGGAAAGGATAATGTACTGGGAACTCCTCAGAAGAATCTGGTTTGTGGTGAGGGGAGAGAGATAAAAGCTCATTTAGGAACGACATGAACATGCTGCGTAGGTCGCTGTTTATCAGTAAATATCTCCACTAGATTAAGAAAAGCAGTAGCTTAATAAATTATGTATTTCCTGGTATGGTTACTGTACTGGTAACTCCGCAAAAGAATCTGGATTGTGGTGAGGGAACAGAGAAAAAAGCTCATTTAGGACCTGCACTTACAAGGGGGTAGGCAGCTGTATATCAGGGAGTAAACCTTCTGAGAAAAAAAAGCTGGAGCTTGTTAAGGTAATTACACAGGGAAAGGATAATGTACTGGGAACTCCTCAGAAGAATCTGATTTGTGGTGAGGGGAGAGAGATAAAAGCTCATTTAGGACGACATGAACATGCTGCGTAGGTAGCTGTTTATCAGTAAATATCTCCACTGAGATTAAGAAAAGCAGTAGCTTAATAAATTAAGTACTTCCTGGTATGGTTACTGTACTGGTAACTCCCAAAGAATCTGGATTGTGGTGAGGGAACAGAGAAAAAAGCTCATTTAGGACCTGCACTTACGAAGGTGGTAGGCAGTGTATATCAGGGAGTAAATATCTTCTGAGAATAAAAACAGCTGGAGCTTGTTAAGGTAATTACCAGGGAAAAGGATAATGTACTGGGAACTCCTCAGAAGAATCTGATTTGTGGTGAGGGGAGAGAGATAAAAGCTCATTTAGGAACGACATGAACATGCTGCATAGTAGCTGTTTATCAGTAAATATCTCCACTGAGATTAAGAAAAGCAGTAGCTTAATAAATTAAGTACTTCCCGGTATGGTTACTGTACTGGTAACTCCCAAAAGAATCTGGATTGTGGTGAGGGGAACAGAGAAAAAAGCTCATTTAGGACTGCACATCGAAGGGTAGGCAGCTGTTATCAGTAGTAAACCTTCTGAGAATAAAAACAGCTGGAGCTTGTTAAGGTAATTACAAAGGGGAAAGGATAATGTACTGGGAACTCCTCAGAAGAATCTGATTTGTGGTGAGGGGAGAGAGATAAAAGCTCATTTAGGAATGACTTAATGAACATGGCGTAGGTAGCTGTTTATCAGTAAATATCTCCACTGAGATTAAGAAAAGCAGTAGCTTAATAAATTAAGTACTTCCTGGTATGGTTACTGTACTGGTAACTCCTCAAAAGAATCTGGATTGTGGTGAGGGAACAGAGAAAAAGCTCATTTAGGACCTGCACTTACGAAGGGGGTAGGCAGCTGTATATCAGGGAGTAAACCTTCTGAGATAAAAAGCAGCTGGAGCTTAATAAATTAAGGTAATTACACAGGTAAAGGATAATGTACTGGGAACTCCCAGAAGAATCTGATTTGTGGTGAGGGAAGAGAAAAAGCTCATTTAGGAACGACTTATGAAGGGTAGGTAGCTGTATATCAGGGAGTAAACCTTCTGAGAATAAAAACAGCTGGAGCTTAATAAATTAAGTACTTCCTGGGGAAAGGATAATGTACTGGGAACTCCCAGAAGAATCTGATTTGTGGTGAGGGAGACAGAGATAAAAGCTCATTTAGGAACGACTGAACATGCTGCGTAGGTAGCTGTTTATCAGTAAATATCTCCACTGAGATTAAGAAAAGCAGTAGCTTAATAAATTAAGTACTTCCTGGTATGGTTACTGTACTGGTAACTCCCCAAAAGAATCTGGATTGTGGTGAGGGAACAGAGAAAAAGCTCATTTAGGACCTGCACTTACGAAGGGGGTAGGCAGCTGTATATCAGGGAAATATTTCTGAGAATAAAAACAGCTGGAGCTTGTTAAGGTAATTACACAGGGGAAAGGATAATGTACTGGGAACTCCTCAGAAGAATCTGATTTGTGGTGAGGGGAGAGAGATAAAAGCTCATTTAGGAACGACATGAACATGCTGCGTAGGTAGCTGTTTATCAGTAAATATCTCCACTGAGATTAAGAAACAGTAGCTTGTAAATTAAGTACTTCCTGGTATGGTTACTGTACTGGTAACTCCCAAAAGAATCTGGATTGTGGTGAGGGAACAGAGAAAAAAGCTCATTTAGGACGACTGACAGGCGTAGGTAGCTGTTTATCAGGGAGTAAATTCTACTGAGAATAAAAACAGCAGTAGCTTGTAAATAAGTACTTACCAGGGGAAAGGATAATGTACTGGGAACTCCTCAGAAGAATCTGATTTGTGGTGAGGGGAGAGAGATAAAAGCTCATTTAGGAACGACATGAACATGCTGCGTAGGTAGCTGTTTATCAGTAAATATCTCCACTGAGATTAAGAAAAGCAGTAGCTTAATAAATAAGTACTTCCTGGTATGGTTACTGTACTGGTAACTCCCAAAAGAATCTGGATTGTGGTGAGGGAACAGAGAAAAAAGCTCATTTAGGAACGACATGAACAGCTGCGTAGGCAGCTGTTTATCAGTAAATTCTGAGATAAGAAAAGCAGTAGCTTGTAAATAAGTACTTCACAGGGGAAAGGATAATGTACTGGGAACTCCTCAGAAGAATCTGATTGTGGTGAGGGGAGAGAGATAAAAGCTCATTTAGGAACCTGAACACTGCGAAGGTAGGCAGCTGTTTATCAGTAAATATCTCCACTGAGATTAAGAAAAGCAGTAGCTTAATTAAGTAATTACCTGGTATGGTTACTGTACTGGTAACTCCAGAAGAATCTGGATTGTGGTGAGGGAACAGAGAAAAAAGCTCATTTAGGAACGACATGAAGCTGATAGGTAGCTGTATATCAGGGAGTAAACCTTCTGAGAATAAAAAAGCTGTAGCTTAATAATTAAGTAATTCCAGGGGAAAGGATAATGTACTGGGAACTCCCAGAAGAATCTGATTTGTGGTGAGGGAACAGAGAAAAAAGCTCATTTAGGAACGACATGAACATGCTGCGTAGGTAGCTGTTTATCAGTAAATATCTCCACTGAGATTAAGAAAAGCAGTAGCTTAATAAATTAAGTACTTCCTGGTATGGTTACTGTACTGGTAACTCCCCAAAAGAATCTGGATTGTGGTGAGGGAACAGAGAAAAAAGCTCATTTAGGACCTGCACTTACGAAGGGGGTAGGCAGCTGTATATCAGGGAGTAAACCTTCTGAGAATAAAAACAGCTGGAGCTTGTAAGGTAATTACACAGGGGAAAGGATAATGTACTGGGAACTCCTCAGAAGAATCTGATTTGTGGTGAGGGAGAGAGATAAAAGCTCATTTAGGAACGACATGAACATGCTGCGTAGTAGCTGTTTATCAGTAAATATCTCCACTGAGATTAAGAAAAGCAGTAGCTTAATAAATTAAGTACTTCCTGGTATGGTTACTGTACTGGTAACTCCCCAAAAGAATCTGGATTGTGGTGAGGGAACAGAGAAAAAAGCTCATTTAGGACCTGCACTTACGAAGGGGGTAGGCAGCTGTATATCAGGGAGTAAACCTTCTGAGAATAAAAACAGCTGGAGCTTGTTAAGGTAATTACACAGGGGAAAGGATAATGTACTGGGAACTCCTCAGAAGAATCTGATTTGTGGTGAGGGGAGAGAGATAAAAGCTCATTTAGGAACGACATGAACATGCTGCGTAGGTAGCTGTTTATCAGTAAATATCTCCACTGAGATTAAGAAAAGCAGTAGCTTAATAAATTAAGTACTTCCTGGTATGGTTACTGTACTGGTAACTCCCCAAAAGAATCTGGATTGTGGTGAGGGAACAGAGAAAAAAGCTCATTTAGGACCTGCACTTACGAAGGGGTAGGCAGCTGTATATCAGGGAGTAAACCTTCTGAGAATAAAAACAGCTGGAGCTTGTTAAGGTAATTACACAGGGGAAAGGATAATGTACTGGGAACTCCTCAGAAGAATCTGATTTGTGGTGAGGGGAGAGAGATAAAAGCTCATTTATGGAACGACATGAACATGTTGCGTAGGTAGCTGTTTATCAGTAAATATCTCCACTGAGATTAAGAAAAGCAGTAGCTTAATAAATTAAGTACTTCCTGGTATGGTTACTGTACTGGTAACTCCCCAAAAGAATCTGGATTGTGGTGAGGGAATAGAGAAAAGAGCTCATTTAGGACCTGCACTTACGAAGGGGGTAGGCAGCTGTATATCAGGGAGTAAACCTTCTGAAAATAAAAACAGCTGGAGCTTGTTAAGGTAATTACACAGGGGAAAGGATAATGTACTGGGAACTTCTCAGAAGAATCTGATTTGTGGTGAGGGGAGAGAGATAAAAGCTCATTTAGGAACGACATGAACATGCTGCGTAGGTAGCTGTTTATCAGTAAATATCTCCACTGAGATTAAGAAAAGCAGTAGCTTAATAAATTTAGTACTTCCTGGTATGGACACTGTACTGGTAACTCCCCAAAAGAATCTGGATTGTGGTGAGGGAACAGAGAAAAAAGCTCATTTAGGAACGACTTGAACATGCTGCGTAGGTAGCTGTTTATCAGTAAATATCTCCACTGAGATTAAGAAAAGCAGTAGCTTAATAAATTAAGTATTTCCTGGTATGGTTACTGTACTGGTAACTCCCCAAAAGAGAATCTGGATTGTGGTGAGGGAACAGAGAAAAAAGATCATTTAGGACCTGCACTTATGGAGGGGGTAGGCAGCTGTATATCAGGGAGTAAACCTTCTGAGAATAAAAACAGCTGGAGCTTGTTAAGGTAATTACACAGGGGAAAGGATAATGTACTGGGAACTCCTCAGAAGAATCTGATTTGTGGTGAGGGGAGAGAGATAAAAGCTCATTTAGGAACGACATGAACATGCTGCCTACGTAGCTGTTTATCAGTAAATATCTCCACTGAGATTAAAAAAACAGTAGCTTAATAAATTAAGTACTTCCTGGTAGGGTTACTGTACAGGTAACTCCCCAAAAGAATCTGGATTGTGGTGAGGGAACAGAGAAAAAAGCTCATTTAGGACCTGCACTTACGAAGGGGGTAGGCAGCTGTATATCAGGGAGTAAACCTTCTGAGAATAAAAACTGCTGGAGCTTGTTAAGGTAATTACACCGGAGAAAGGATAATGTACTGGGAACTCCTCAGAAGAATCTGATTTGTGGTGAGGGGAGAGAGATAAAAGCTCATTTAGGAACGACATGACATGCTGCGTAGGTAGCTGTTTATCAGTAAATATCTGCACTGAGATTAAGAAAAGCAGTATCTTAATAAATTAAGTACTTCCTGGTATGGTTCCTGTACTGGTAACTCCCCAAAAGAATCTGGATTGTGGTGAGGGAATAGAGAAAAAAGCTCATTTAGGACCTGCACTTACGAAGGGGGTAGGCAGCTGTATATCAGGGAGAAAAACTTCTGAGAATAAAAACAGCTGGAGCTTGTTAAGGTAATTACACACGGGAAAGGATAATGTACTGGGAACTCCTCAGAAGAATCTGATTTGTGGTGAGGGGTGCGAGATAAAAGCTCATTTAGGAACGACATGAACATGCTGCGTAGGTAGCTGTTTATCAGTAAATATCTCCACTGAGATTAAGAAAAGCAGTAGCTTAATAAATTAAGTACTTCCTGGTATGGTTACTGTACTGGTAACTACCCAAAAGAATCTGGATTGTGGTGAGGGAACAGAGAAAAAAGTTCATTTAGGACATGCACATACGAAAGGGTTAGGCAGCTGTGTATCAGTGAGTAAACCTTCTGAGAATAAAAACAGCTGGAGCTTGTTAAGGTAATTACACAGGGGAAAGGATAATGTACTGGGAACTCCTCAGAAGAATCTGGTTTGTGGTGAGGGGAGAGAGATAAAAGCTCATTTAGGAACGACATGAACATGCTGCGTAGGTCGCTGTTTATCAGTAAATATCTCCACTATGATTAAGAAAAGCAGTAGCTTAATAAATTATGTATTTCCTGGTATGGTTACTGTACTGGTATATCCGCAAAAGAATCTGGATTGTGGTGAGGGAACAGAGAAAAAAGCTCATGTAGGACCTGCACTTACGAAGGGGGTAGGCAGCTGTATATCAGGGAGTAAACCTTCTGAGAATAAAAACAGCTGGAGCTTGTTAAGGTAATTACACAGAGGAAAGGATAATGTACTGGGAACTCCTCAGAAGATTATGATTTGTGGTGAGGGGAGAGAGATAAAAGCTCATTTAGGAACGACATGAACATGCTGCGTAGGTAGCTGTTTATCAGCAAATATCTCCACTGAGATAAGAAATGCAGTAGCTTAATAAATTAAGTACTTCCTGGTATGGTTACTGTACTGGTAACTCCCCAAAAGAATCTGGATTGTGGTGAGGGAACAGAGAAAAAAGCTCATTTAGGACCTGCACTTACGAAGGGGGTAGGCAGCTGTATATCAGGGAGTAAACCTTCTGAGAATAAAAACAGCTGGAGCTTGTTAAGGTAATTACTCAGGGGAAAGGATAATGTACTGGGAACTGCTCAGAAGAATCTGATTTGTGGTGAGTGGAGAAAGATAAAAGCTCATTAGGAACGACATGAACATGCTGCGTAGGTAGCTGTTTATCAGTAAATATCTCCACCTAGATTAAGAAAAGCAGTAGCTTAATAAATGAAGTACTTCCTGGTATGGTTACTGTACTGGTAACTCCCCAAAAGAATCTGGATTGTGGTGAGGGAACAGAGAAATAAGCTCATTTAGAACCTGCACTTACGAAGGGGGTAGGCAGCTGTATATCAGGGAGTATCGCTTCTGAGAATAAAAACAGCTGGAGCTTGTTAAGGTAATTACACAGGGGAAAGGATAATGTACTGGGAACTCCTCAGAAGAATCTGATTTGTGGTGAGGGGAGAGAGATAAAAGCTCATTTAGGAACAACATGAACATGCTGCATACGTAGCTGTTTATCAGTAAATATCTCCACTGAGATTAAGCAAAGCTGTAGCTTAATAAATTAAGTACTTCCTGTTATGGATACTGTACTTTTAACTCCCCAAAAGAATCTGGATAGTGGTGAG
>NW_025958980.1:0-55789 GCF_023159225.1 Perognathus longimembris pacificus | reverse complement strand
GTTTGTGCTCAAGGCTGCAGCTCTACTTGCAGATTTGTGTGGTTGACTGGAGATAAGAATCTCATGGACTTTTCTGCCTGGCCTGGGCCGGCTTCGAACCATGATCCTCTGATCCCAGCCTCCTGAAAAGCTGGGACTAAAGGCAAAAGCCACCTGCACGCAGCTTTGTTCAACTGGTAGAGCACTAGCCTTGCGCACAAACGCTCAGAGACAGTACCCAGGCCGTGAGTTCAAGTCCCAGGAACAGCATGAGTACATGCAGCACACGTGCATGTGCGTGTGCACACTCACACACAATCTTCTCTGTAGGTCTTAAAATTGCCAAGACTGCACCATCATGCATGTGTCACTGTAGGGAGCATTGGAAAGGAGTGTTCACCAGTGTTGTTAAGTGTAACCTGCAGTTTATGGTTTCAAGGAGAAAATGAAGCATATGACCAAGGGGTCATCAAATGTTTAAGAAGCACTGTGGGGGGCTGGGGATATAGCCTAGTGGCAAGAGTGCCTGCCTCGGATACACGAGGCCCTAGGTTCGATTCCCCAGCACCACATATACAGAAAACGGCCAGAAGGGGCGCTGTGGCTCAAGTGGCAGAGTGCTAGCCTTGAGCGGGAAGAAGCCAGGGACAGTGCTCAGGCCCTGAGTCCAAGGCCCAGGACTGGCAAAAAAAAAAAAAAAGAAGCACTTTGGGCTCACACCTGTAATCCCAGGAACTCAGGACACTGAGATTTAAGGATCATGGTTGGAAGCCACTCCAGGCAGAAAAGTCGATGAGAATCTCATCTCTAATTAACCACATTCTGACAGTAGGGTCTCTAGTATAACTAGGATGCTTCTTATAAAGTGGGACCTGGACAGATTTGCACAAAATGCTCTTTGGAGAAAATGCAGTATGAAAGAAAATAAAGGCTGCTCCTATTTCTGCTTTCTCTACAAAGTGTGTCGGAATTCAGAGTTCTTCAAGCTCTTCAGTACCTAGGACAGTGAACCAGAAATGATTAGGAAACATCTTACCTGATGCTGTCTTCTGTTTACCTTGAAAGACCCCCGAGTTGGGGAGGTCGATCAATCGGAGAGACCCCTCCAAGGAACAGCGAGACACACGATGGATGCAAAAGCAAGAGGTTTATTATGGGACGGGTACCCGGGCGTCCAAGTCCTCGCAGGGAGATGGCGCGCCCGGGGCTCGGTTTCTAGGGGTTTTTATGGGGTTGCAGAAGCGGGCTTACAGAAGCTAAAGGCATAGTTACGGATTCTGATTGGACAGCCCGAATAAGGCAAGGAACAGGGTTCAGGAAGGGGTCAGGAACTGACCTAAAGACCCCTTTACGATCTCTCCAGTACTCAAGCCATAAACGGCGCCAAGAACTGACCTAAAGACCCTTTTACGATCTTTCCAAGCCATAAACAATTTGGTATCTCCCTCCACAGGCATCCTATTTTGTTTCTGGCTCTTTCCAGCTGCAGCTCTGTAGATTGTGAGGTACAAAATGGGGCTGTTCATGCCTAATCTATGTTTGCGGTCTATATTGGCTGGAGGACACCTTTCATTCCCCCCTTTTTCTTTGAACTGAATAAAATCTTTTATTCAACCAGGAGAGCCGTTTCTCGGCTGGTCTCAGGCTCTTGTTGCCTTAGTTGTGATACTGTTGGGTAAGTACTAAGGCTTGTACAACAGACATTCTATCTTTCATGAACTGTACTAGCCTATTAAGAATGCAAGGGCCAAAAAGCAAAATTAACAGAACAATGGTAAGGGGTCCCAACAAAGTGGAGATTAGGGTTGTAAACCAGGGGGACCTGGTGAACCAACTCTCAAACAACCCTGCTGTTCCTAAGGCCACACATGAACAAATCAGGCTTTACCTACAAAACCATCTCAGCGAGGGAATCAAGCAGTTAAAGATATGAGATCTTTCTGGTTAACATTTAGATGGCATCACATAAGTCCCTTAACCCCACAGATGCAGGTACAGAAGTTTCACATCGAACCCCCAATTCTGGCCCTATTTACCTATTTATATTATAGCCTGCCGGGAGCCAAAATAGCTGTCTGGATGTAACTTAAAGAAACTACAAAACTTAGCTGATAGGGACACCTGGGTCTGGCTTTCATGTTGTAAATAAAGAAACTCTAAGACTTAACCGATAAGGACACTTGATACTTTTACAACTTTGCCTGTTAAGCCTAACATCTGGTCCAGCTTTAATCAACAACCTTGTGAACTTATCCAGGTCCCTGGTCCTGAGAAAGAACATCCCACAGTTCTGTAACCTAGCAACCTAATGACGCTGTCTATGTGAGTTACCGTTTGCTGATTACTATATAAGCTGCCCTGCAAAAATAAAGTTTGAGACCTTGATCAGAATCCTGTCTTGGTCTCCCTCCTTGTGTCTGGTTTGTCTCTCATTCAGGTCAATTCCCCCTCGGGCTCCTGTTGACGAAACCCCACGGGCTGGGGCAATAGCCAATTTGATTATATACCAACTTTATTCATAAGCTCTAATTTTAAGACATATTGATATCATTTGCTACACACTCAAACTTTCTAGGGATTGTCATTCTTACTTTTAGCATGCCAAAACCGTTTCATCTAAAGGAAATGTTTTTGCTTCCCTAATTTTCTTTCTAAAGTCTTTCTTTATACAGTTTAACATATCCCTACTCACACCACCTTTTACTCCCTCACGCCAGCAGTGACTTACTGGAACATTCTGTAACACTTGACTTTTTAATCCCTTTCTTATTCTCCAAGGCTTACTATACTAACTTTCCTCTTTACAGTTTCTGGGGCTTCTTTGCTGCTAGAGTTTCTCTTCCTCTGGTTTGTAGAATCTAGTTTATCTCAGCTACATCAAGGCAATTTACTGTGACTCTACCCACAGGCTGTTAGGGAAAACAAAGGTGGGGCAAGGGTCAGCCTGATGGGGACTGCTGCTTCTAAAAAGCCAGACCAGAGCCAACTATCATGAGTTACTATTTTAGAGTGGATTTCTCCTGATTCCAGTGCCTTTAAGTGCCTAAGGTTGGCCAGTGGCATCTGTAAGATCCACCCTCAGGAGGGCTCCATGAAGATGCCCCCAGACAGTTTAAATCTCTGTCCAGTTACCTTGGTATCTGGCACACCTGATGGCAGTTACCTCCCTTTCTTCTGAGGTCACACCCTAATTCATCTGGACACATTTTAATACCCCACTCCAGGCATTGCCTGGAAGTGACTCTCCAGCCTGTCATATATGCTTTGATTTTAGCAGCAGGCCAGTCTGCTTGAAAATTTCTTACAATATCCAATTTTCTTAATAGAGCTAGTTATCTCCAGTCAACTCAAGAATATCCCCCCAAAATTTTAGTTTCAGCAGATCCAAAGCACTTTCCAGCAGAAATCAGCTGCTTATGATAAGAGTCCCATTTGTTTTACCAAGATAGGGCCACACAGGGTGAAAATGTAGATTCTTCCAGATGACTGTTAGACTCTCCTTGATCCTCACTCAAATGTAATGGGCAGGGGTCATGGTGGTATCAGGCAGCAGTGGCTTCCAGTGGTTCCAGTAGAATGTCACACCTTCTGGGTTACCTGCAACTTTCTCCATAGACTGGTTAGAGAAGCTTAACCTAAGTTAACCTAAGGCATAACTTTAGTCAAATTTCCTTGTATTTTCCTGATTCCTTCTTAAGCACACTAGCTTTTGTAGGCTGGCACATCACTGAATGTCAAGACAGCTTTAGGCAATCAATGGCCCTTGGGTCATTTTGCCAGAACAATAAGTTTAAATCAAATGTTTCCAATAAGGCTAGGGTTTTGTTTTTAACCAACATAGAAGGTTTGGCCTGTAACCATTTCTCACAAGTGCAGTTTCTGTACACTGTTAACCCTGTTGTCCATGCCCCTAATTTATCCTGTCTCATCTTTCCGAAAACAATTCTGGTCCCTTGGCCCTAAAAAAGGGGGGGGGGGCTGATGGGCGAAGATCATTCATCTTCTGTAACTTCTTCAGGCTGACTCAGGGACGTTGACCTTACCTCGCCAGGAATCTATAATTTTATTCCACTTTACCAAGGGGCTGCAGGATCAGATGTCCATTAGGAGCTTTACTCCAAACTGGAAATTATCTTTACCATTTAACTTTAAACAACTACACAGACTTCTTTTTGAGCTACCGCAGTGTAGCCTTCTAACATCTTAGTTTGCAAAAGCATTTTCCCGACTGGCTGGGGAACTGATCTCTGATGACCTAACAGTGCCTACATTACCTTTGCAGGCCTTTAACAGATCTCAATAAGGACACAATCTCAGGTCCACAAACTTTCTTTCCTGAACAGATGTATCAGCTTAAAATTCTCACTGCCAGTCAGGGCTTTGAGTAGATGCAGGGGGTTGGGATTTTCAAACTATCCCCTATTTAACAAACTTGGCTTTACTACCCACTACCGCAGATGACTGGCAAGTTCCTGTCCAGTTACAAAATAGATAGACATGGGCAATAAAAGGCATGCTTACGAACTAGTCTTCTAGGACCTCCCGGCTCTGATTAACTTTTGAAAGGCCAAACAGGAGTGACTCTAGGATCTGACACGCTCTCTGTCATCCAAGCAGTGGCTTACTGCCTCTGGATGTGCAATCACTCTGTCCCAGGAGTAACTTTTCCATGCTGGTATAAATGCACCTTTGTCATTTCTCTTGGTCCATCACTTTTGTCCCAGGAGGAGTGACTTTTCACTGGACTTGGACTAAGGGCCTGAGTGCTGTCCCTCAGCTCTCCAGCTCAAGACTAGCACCCTACCACTTTGAGCCTCAAAGCGACTCACGACTCTGTTCCCAGCACTCTGCTAGCTGATTAGAGATGAAGACTCTCACAGGGACCTTTCTTTACCCGGGCTGGCTTTGAACTGCAGATTTCAGATCAATGAGTCTTACAAGAGGCCACTTTACTCCAATTAAAAGCAACAAGGTGGTCCACAAATAAGTAGTTTTTAAGCATGCTCTTACCTGGAACTTATTAAGGGCCAATGTTAGATCTTGACAAACTTGTAGAACTCATTTGTCCTTCTCTGTGGGGCCTGCTGGAAACTGTTACAAAAAACCTACAAAGAAACTGGAATGGCAATTAAACATTTTGGTAGCCATAATTCTCCTTTTCTCACTTTGCAATAATCATTTAGGACAATTTTACTTCCAAATTTCTTATCTAGAAATGCATTCTTGATTTGCAAGGTCTTTTACTAACCTCTGTTTAACACTAACACTTTAGCTCTTTAGCTCTTATCTGTGTTGGAAAAACTCTGAAGCTTAGAGGCATTCTGAAACCGGTACTGCCCTTTGCCTTTGGGCTGCCCGTTTTAAAAGAGCCTTTTTTTCTTTTTCTTTAGTCCCAGTTACCACATGGCATGAAGACCTTTGGACTCAAATGACAATTTTTCCTTAATGCAAGAATTACAATTACAAAATTAGAAATACTTATCCATTCAGCTTTCCAATAAAGTAGTGAGATAGCCCATTTTGCCATTTCCTCCTACATACAGAGAGTTAATGAGAGTTTACTTTTATACTTGCCTCATTATGTGTAACTTAAGATAGTTACGAGTCTTACTATTACATCACATAAAATTCAGTACCTGAATCATTAAACTGATATCCAAAACAATTGTAACAAAAGTTAAAACAGTCACCAAAATTACAAACACATGAAATCCAATCTCAGCATCTTTGCTTTTTCAATACATCCGAATTACAAAATAGCACAGGAATCAAATTACATCAGATAAATATACTTTTTAACCATTTAAAAAATTTTTTTTATTTAATTCTTAGTACCTCAAGGGGCAGTTTTTTAAAAATTCCAGCCAAACCATTCATTTTTACCACCAGGTTTCCAAAGTTCACCTGAAAACAAAAGAGTCAAAAGAGAGGCCTCCATGGCCTGTCCTGCCAAACAGCCTATTTTCATCCTTTCATCCTACTCCTCAGAGCTTGATGAACTGTCTTGGTGCCGGCCCCACTTCTCTTCCACCATGCAAGGACACCCCCTTTTTGGCTGTCCCACCACGTGGATTCCCTCCAGGGCCTGTGCCACCACGTGGGCTGGCTAAGCTGTACTGTTGCCAGACCACCCCTCACTCCTGTGGATAGGCATACAGGCCCATTTTTTCTTTTTAGAAACCCAAGCAATTTTCTCTTTTTTTTTTTTAACAGTGATAAACCTTTACATCAAAATTTCTGACACTTAACCTTAATAATTTTTTTAATTAATGAAACATTTTCTTTAACTACAGTTCCTCTTTAAAACAATGCAATAATCCTTTAAAGCATTTGGTAACACCCAAACTTAATGACCATTTGAATTTAAACTTAAACTCACTCAATTTTACATCATGCTAACAGTCTTGTACATGTTCACACTCACACATGCACACACACACACACACATTTAAAAGATCTTAAAGCGCGCAAAATAAACATCGGCCGTACATTTTCCAGTGGCAGGAGGTATTTTTGCCAATCTTACTCCTGTAACTCCCAAATTTTAAGACAAAGCTTTTAACAAATGATTTTAGCATTCTCCAGCCTCATTTTCCTGGGCTTGATAATTTTAGCAAAACATTTTAGCATACCAAATAATTTTCTGCTGAAGAAGGCTGGGTGGGGGGTCACCCAGAGTTCTTTTTGCAGACACTCACACTCTGATTGTGAGCTGTCGCCTGCATATCTTTCAAATGAGCTAAACATAAATCCAAGGGGGTAGAGGGAATCTGTCCCATTACGTCAGTCACAGTCAGGAGATACAAAAAAACAGGGAAGAACAGTCCAGACCAGACAATTTTTTTCTACAACATAATCTTTTCTAGTATGTAATTGGATTTACTATTACTTTCTTTTCTAATTTACCACCAGACCTAGTCTCCTCTATACTCACTCTCGTCCTAGGCCCTTCTGCTTTCAATTTCACTTTCTCTTTTACATCAAAGTCCAATTAACCACCTCATTTAGACTTCTCAGAGCATTTTACATAAACCAGACAAACATACAAAAGTGGCGAGAGTAAAAGCAGTTTGACAAATCTGGAGAAGCAACGCTGCTAAGGAAAGGTAGGGAGGAAAATTCTGCTGGGGACATAAAGAGAAAGAGAAGGAGTCATCCCTGGAAGTCTTCTGTTTGCCACATTCTCAGCTTAATCCCCATGCCTAGGAGGAATTCAACAAACACAGGACAAGGTAACAAAACAGGTTATGCAGGTTTGACACAAAAGAGATACACAGAGTCCTAGGACAGACAAAGCGAACAGCAGGGAGGCGAGACCAAGACAGACTTTCGCGGCGCGGCTTCGGTACCGAAAACAAAACTTCAGATGGAGACCTAGTGAGAGCCCGGCTACTCTCGTCTCCCAGAAGAACCACGTACCCGTCGGACAGCTGAGATGCCCCAAAAAAGTCCTATTTGGGTAGGATTCACAGAATGCTGGTGGGCCAAATACTTGGCCCCAGACAACAGATGGGCCACCTTGGCCCCAGACTACAGATGGGCCACCTTGGCCCCAGACACCACTGGGACGTCTCCCAGGGCTGCGGTCGGGAGTCCTGAGCTCGTCAGCTCCTCCACGGGTCCGCCAGATACAGAGCTAGTTAGCCAACTAGTACAGACGCAGGCGCAGTACAGAAACCTCACAAAGACAACACAGAAGCAACACAGAGTGCTGGCCAGCTTACCTCCCATCGGTGGGTCGGTGGTCCCTGGGTGGGGGTCTCTATCCCGGACGAGCCCCCATCTGAAAGACCCCCGAGTTGGGGAGGTCGATCAATCGGAGAGACCCCTCCAAGGAACAGCGAGACACACGATGGATGCAAAAGCAAGAGGTTTATTATGGGACGGGTACCCGGGCGTCCAAGTCCTCGCAGGGAGATGGCGCGCCCGGGGCTCGGTTTCTAGGGGTTTTTATGGGGTTGCAGAAGCGGGCTTACAGAAGCTAAAGGCATAGTTACGGGATTCTGATTGGACAGCCCGAATAAGGCAAGGAACAGGGTTCAGGAAGGGGTCAGGAACTGACCTAAAGACCCCTTTACGATCTCTCCAGTACTCAAGCCATAAACGGCGCCAAGAACTGACCTAAAGACCCTTTTACGATCTTTCCAAGCCATAAACAATTTGGTATCTCCCTCCACAGGCATCCTATTTTGTTTCTGGCTCTTTCCAGCTGCAGCTCTGTAGATTGTTGAGGTACAAAATGGGGCTGTTCATGCCTAATCTATGTTTGCGGTCTATATTGGCTGGAGGACACCTTTCAACCTTATGCTGTCTTCTGTACACCTTATGCTGTCTTCTGTACACACTGGCCAGACTCAGACTCGAGTAAAGTTTTACAATACTTTCTTTACCAGATGTCCTGTCCTGTCAGTCCACAGCTTCTCAACACAAATGTAAGAGCAGTAATCAGAAAGCAAGGAGACACAGCTTGTAACCAGTGGCCCACACCTATACTCCTAGCTATTCAGAAGGCTGAGATCTGAAGATCGTGGTTTGAAGCCAGGCTATGCAGGAAAATAAGACTTATCAACTTAAATGTAGAACTGTAGCTCAAGTGGGAGAGTACTAACCTTGAGCAAAAATGTTCAGGGACAAAACACAATTCCTAAGTTAAGGATCCACCAACACACACACACTCTCTCTCTCTCTCTCTCTCTCTCTCTCTCTCACAAAAAAAAAACAGAGACTGGGTTTTAATACAAGTAATTTTGAAGCAATACCCTTGGAGAACTGTTACAGAAAAGGAGTACTGTAGACTCCATTTTGTCCTTGTTAGCATTTCCCTAGCCTCAGGGCCTCAGCTCCTCCCACTAGCCCCCAGATCCACCTATACCTAAGGAGCCACTCCTACTCACTACCTACCTACTTCCTCTTTATCCCCAGAGAGAGAAGCTGCCACCTGCATAAGGTGCAGACTGCCACATAGCTCTCTCTCCCGTGGGAACTATAGCCCCACTAATAAACCTTCTTATGAACCTTTTTCTCCTGTCTGTGATTATCTCCACATGGTCCTCTGGGATGGCCGGGAAAGATCCTTTCAGTTCTCAGCAGGACTCTCCTTTTAGTTTATTTTTAATTTTGTTTTGTTTTGCCAGTCCTGGGCCTTGGACTCAGGGCCTGAGCACTGTCCCTGGCTCCTTTTTGATCAAGGCTAGAGCACTCTACCACTTGAGCCACAGTGCCCCTTCTGGATTTTTCTATATATGTGGTGCTGAGGAATCGAACCCAGGGCTTCATGTGATTTTTAATTTTGATACTATCATTTTATATGACCAAAAGCACATAGGCATTGCACCTTCGTATTCCTCCCCTTACTATCATCCTTTAGTTTCACAGTGTGTGACTGCATAGTTATTTCATTGTGTGTGTGTGCACACGCCTGTCCTTGTGCTTGAATGTAAGGCCTGGGCTTTTTTGTATTTCTTTTGGGGGAGGGGCGGGACTCAAGGATGATGTTCTATCAGTTAATCCACAGCTCTGCTTTCAGATTTCTGGTAGTTCACTGGAGGTGTCAGATGGACTTTTCTGCCCCGGGCTGCCTTCCAACTGTGACCCTCAGATCTCAGCACCACAGCAGGCGGGATCACAGGGGTGAGCCCCCACTTCCCTTCCTGTTCGGTTTTGTGAACTAGTCTCTGCCCCTCCACCCTTCAACCTCCCAAGTCCTAAATTACAGGCATCCGGCACCACAGCCACTCAGTCTCTCTCTCCCAAATCTGGTCCACTTCTCCTTAGTCGCAGAGCCGGGACCGGCCTGGGGCCCCCGCCGGCGACCCTCCCGGAAGGACCTGGCCGCGGCCTCCACGGCGCCCTCCGGGGCCGGGCTTTCCCTCGGCCCCGCTCCGCCCTCGGCCCCCCGCCGGCTACGGGGCGACCACGGGCGACCCGGGACCACAGGCCCGGAGGGCCGGGCGCGGAGCACTCCCCTCAGGTCTCCGCCCGAGGCGGAAGGCCGCGCCGCCCGGGCCTCGGCGGCCCCGGCCCCGCACTGCGGCGGGAGCTGGGCGGGAGCTGGGCGGCGCCCGGCGTCCCGACGCCCACACCTCCAGGACGGGGAGGGGCCGGGAGGGAGCCCGGGTCACCCCGCCGGAGGGAAGCGGGGAGGGCGGCGTGACTGTTTACCTTTCCTCCCGCCCGCGCCTCGCCCCGCGGGCCGGGCCCAGCGCCTCTCCCGGCGACCGCCACGCGCAGCCCTGGCCCCGGCCCAGGAAGCCCACGGTGACTCAGCGATTTCCCCACCGCCGATTCCCGCCTCTCCGGCCTCTCGTGTGAAATCTCGCGATATCGCCGATGGGTAGGCCCGGCGCCCGCCGCAGCTCCCAGCGCCCGGCCGTGGAGGGAAGTCGGGCCGTGCCCTTTGAGTAACTTTGGTTTACAATGAGTGAAGCAGCCGCCGGTGGCTCCCGCCCGCCGTCCCAGCTACTCAGGAGGCTGAGCTCTGAGAATTGCGGGGCAAGGCCAGCCCGGGCAGCCAAGTCCGTGAGCGTCTTGGGTGCTGACCCTGAGTGTTTGTGCTCAAGGCTGCAGCTCTACTTGCAGATTTGTGTGGTTGACTGGAGATAAGAATCTCATGGACTTTTCTGCCTGGCCTGGGCCGGCTTCGAACCATGATCCTCTGATCCCAGCCTCCTGAAAAGCTGGGACTAAAGGCAAAAGCCACCTGCACGCAGCTTTGTTCAACTGGTAGAGCACTAGCCTTGCGCACAAACGCTCAGAGACAGTACCCAGGCCGTGAGTTCAAGTCCCAGGAACAGCATGAGTACATGCAGCACACGTGCATGTGCGTGTGCACACTCACACACAATCTTCTCTGTAGGTCTTAAAATTGCCAAGACTGCACCATCATGCATGTGTCACTGTAGGGAGCATTGGAAAGGAGTGTTCACCAGTGTTGTTAAGCGTAAGCCGCAGTTTATGGTTTCAAGGAGAAAATGAAGCATATGACCAAGGGTCATCAAATGTTTAAGAAGCACTGTGGGGGGCTGGGGATATAGCCTAGTGGCAAGAGTGCCTGCCTCGGATACACGAGGCCCTAGGTTCGATTCCCCAGCACCACATATACAGAAAACGGCCAGAAGGGGCGCTGTGGCTCAAGTGGCAGAGTGCTAGCCTTGAGCGGGAAGAAGCCAGGGACAGTGCTCAGGCCCTGAGTCCAAGGCCCAGGACTGGCAAAAAAAAAAAAAAAAAAAAAAAAGAAGCACTTTGGGCTCACACCTGTAATCCCAGGAACTCAGGACACTGAGATTTAAGGATCATGGTTGGAAGCCACTCCAGGCAGAAAAGTCGATGAGAATCTCATCTCTAATTAACCACATTCTGACAGTAGGGTCTCTAGTATAACTAGGATGCTTCTTATAAAGTGGGACCTGGACAGATTTGCACAAAATGCTCTTTGGAGAAAATGCAGTATGAAAGAAAATAAAGGCTGCTCCTATTTCTGCTTTCTCTACAAAATGTGTCGGAATTCAGAGTTCTTCAAGCTCTTCAGTACCTAGGACAGTGAACCAGAAATGATTAGGAAACATCTTACCTGATGCTGTCTTCTGTTTACCTTATGCTGTCTTCTGTACACACTGGCCAGACTCAGACTCGAGTAAAGTTTTACAATACTTTCTTTACCAGATGTCCTGTCCTGTCAGTCCACAGCTTCTCAACACAAATGTAAGAGCAGTAATCAGAAAGCAAGGAGACACAGCTTGTAACCAGTGGCCCACACCTATACTCCTAGCTATTCAGAAGGCTGAGATCTGAAGATCGTGGTTTGAAGCCAGGCTATGCAGGAAAATAAGACTTATCAACTTAAATGTAGAACTGTAGCTCAAGTGGGAGAGTACTAACCTTGAGCAAAAATGTTCAGGGACAAAACACAATTCCTAAGTTAAGGATCCACCAACACACACACACACACACACACACACACACACACACACACACTCTCTCTCTCTCTCTCACTCTCTCTCTCAAATAAAAACAGAGACTGGGTTTTAATACAAGTAATTTTGAAGCAATACCCTTGGAGAACTGTTACAGAAAAGGAGTACTGTAGACTCCATTTTGTCCTTGTTAGCATTTCCCTAGCCTCAGGGCCTCAGCTCCTCCCACTAGCCCCCAGATCCACCTATACCTAAGGAGCCACTCCTACTCCTACTCACTACCTACCTACTTCCCCTTTATCCCCAGAGAGAGAAGCTGCCACCTGCATAAGGTGCAGACTGCCACATAGCTCTACTCCGCAGAAAAGTGCGATGCTATATAGGCGACAGAGGAAAAACAAAACAAAAAGTCACACAGAAGCTCCTTACTAGAAAACTTTAGTAAAACCAGTCTTAAGGGAACTGATTGGGTAAAGGGATGAGGTTCAGTGTTGAGTTGCTTGCCTAGCTTGTAGGAGGCCTTGAAACACAATAAATTTTAAATTCATCAAAAAGAAAATTAAATGCCTTTCAATGTGGAACAAATTGTGTTTAAGAGCTATGTAATAAAAATAAAATGTTTCCCACACAGCTCCTCAGCCCCTAACCCACAATCACAGCAGGACAAGACCAAAAGCAAAACTGAATGCATAGCAAAGACTCAGAGGCTTCGGCAGGGGCCTAGGGTCACTGAAGTTGTTACAAAGCAGGACAAAATAGGCTGCCCTTCCTCACACATGCCTTCACCTCGTTCTCCAGGCCCCAGGATGGATATGAAAGTATAAATGAAAACTTGATGTAGACTTGAAGAGAGGCCAGGGGCCTGGGCAAGGCATAAGTTCTCCAGAGCAGGTTCTAATGGGGGCCATCCACACTGTTCTACCTTGGGCTATCGAGCCAGAACCTCTATTCATGATTCCAAGCTTCCAGGCTCTACAGTTTTTATTCTGACACTCTGTGCATTTTCTCTTCAAAATGCCTACAAAGGCTGGAAATCATGAAGATCAAAGGCGGCATAAAAAGAACCAGGGCTAAGAGCTGAGGTACTTGCCTAGCTTGTGGAAGGTCATGGAACACAATACCACTGGAACTCACAAAAAAGAAAGTGAAATACTTTTGTATGCCTAATAAAATGTGGCTCACTCCTGTCATCCTAGCTACTCAAGAGGCAGAGACGAGAGGATCCAGGTTCAAAGCCAGCTCAGGCAGGAAAGTTCTAAGACTGTTATCTCCAATGACCAACCAGAAAACCAGAAGTGGCGCTGTGACTCAGGTGATAGAGCACTAGTCTTCAGCCGAAGACCTTGAGGACAGAACTCAGGCACACAGTTCACACCTCACATCCAGCAAAGAAAAACATTTAAATAAATAAAAGTTTTAAAATAAATGTGTGTAAGAAAGACCTATATGATAAAAATGAAAATATTTTTTTTGCCAATCCTAGAGCTTGAACTCATGCTCTAGGCACTGTCCCTGAGCTTCTTTTGCTCAAAGGAAGTACTCTACCACTTGAGCCACATCAACACTTGCTGCTTTTTCTGTTTGTGCTGCTGAGGAATCCAACAGAGGGTTTGATGAATGCTAGGCGAGCACCCTACCACTAAGCCACATTCCCACCCCCAAATATCTTTTTGTGCTGGTCCTGGGGCTTGAACTCAGGCATGAGCCCTCTACAACTTGAGACACAGCTCTGCTTCCACTAGAGGTTTTTTTGTTGTTGATTGGTGATATAGAGCCTCATGGACTTTGCTACCAGGGCTGGATTCATACTGCAATCAACAGATTTTGGCCTCCTGAGTACATAGGATTACAGGCATAAGGAAAAAACATTTTCCACACATCCCCTCCACCCTAAACTCCGTGCCCTCTGCAAGACCTGGATTGGGGCCTATGTTCTCCTAACCAAGATTTGTTGGGGTCCACGGAGCCCATCCTACATTGGACTGGACACCTACCATTCCAACGCTCAACACTTAGGCCTCTCCTCTGTTGAGTGGGATCAAAGCCATGGATGATGGAAGGAAAAACAGGAAAAGGCCATTTAGGCCACACTTTCTGCTCCTGCCTTCTGCTACCTCCATCCAGCTCCTAATGAGACATCTCACGCCAGGCCTGGGGGCAGTGATGGCCCACTGAGACCACCATGGGACAAGACTCAGCATAAAGGTGCTTGCCTGCCTGGCATGGAATGCTCCAAAAACTACACAAAATACCTTGGTATGCCAAGTAAAATGTGCAATAAACAAGAGAGGCAGGCTGAACTTCACCACACACTTTCACAAATACCCCAACACCCATGCCCTGAGCCTGCCTAGACTGGAATCACCATCTAAAGTCTCTGCAGTGACTGGAAGCCTGGATCCAGAAGCCTGGTTTGGGACTGTTGTAATGTAAATTATCAGAGAAACCACATTCTGAAGGATCCAATCTTGGAGTCATTATTAGAATGCAAATAGTCTATAGGCAGGCAATTGTTACAATGGCCTGCTGCCCCCAAATATATTTATCACTGTTAGGAAACAGGCTAGAGAGGAAAGAAAGAACAAAAACTATACTAACAAACTAATTCAGCTCCAAGAGCTGATTTGGGACACCATGTTGACCAGAGATGAGACAGGAGACAGGACACAGGATGCAAACACGGAGATGTATGGGATGGTATAATGGCACCAGTGGTTGTCTGGGCCTAAATATGGTAAAGTCAGGGGACAGGGTAATAGGAAGCTGCTATTCACAAGCACTGGACTGACAGGTTCAGTAACCTACAAGGGAAGTACTCACACCTGTCTCCAGGAATTCAGGCACAACCATCAACAGGGGGTCAGAATTCCCTCCCTCCACCATGAAGAAGAGATGCCAGACCCTACAATTCAACATGTGGCCAAGATGGCACCGGAGAGACCTGACCTCCTTACTTCAGGGCCTAGCCACCCTGAAGCCACTACAGGAAGGCCACAAACGAACAAACAAGAGAGGAAGGCCGCACTTCTGCACACACAAACACCGCACACCCATGTTCTGGACCTGAAAGTGCCAGCTAAAAGTTTGACAATGACTGAAGCCGGCTATGGACGCCTGGTTTGGGGACTGGCCTCGCCCAAGCCACTTTAGGAGAAGCAGATGGTATTTCTCCACACTGTCCCTCACCTGTATCCATGCCCTGGGCCTGCCTAGACTGAAAGTGCCAACTAAAAGCCAGCTCTAGAAGCCTGGTTTGGGGACTGGCCTGACCAAAGCCACTTCAGGAAGGACACAAACCAACAGAGAGAGGCAGGAAGGCAGGTAATACAAACCAACACCCATGCCATGGGCCTTCCAAACTGAAAGCACTGGCTCTGCAGTGACTGGGAGCCAGCTCTGGAGGCGTGGTTTGAGGCCTAGCCTCACTGAAGCCACTTCAGGAAGGGCACAAACAAGCAAACAGGAGAGGCAGGCCCCACTCCTCCACACTTTCACAAACACCCCACAACCATGGCCTGGGCCTGCCAAAACTGAAAGCCCGCTAAATGCTCAGCACTGACTGGGGAAGCCAGCTCTGGAGGCCTGTTTTGAGTTGTTAGCCTCACAAAAGCCACTTCAGGAAGGGCCCAATAGAGCAAACAGGAGAGGCAGGCCATGCTTCTCCACACACATTCACAAGCACCCCACACCCATGCCCTGGGCCACACCTGCCTGGAGGCTCAGCTTAGCTCTGTCTTCTGGAGTTGCCTCAAGGTCAGCTCGGTGCACCTGGGTTAGGTGTTCTCCACAAACAGGCTGCACCTGCGCATGGTCAGCGTTCCTCCAGGCTTCCCCACACAGACAAGCGGCGGCTGCCTGGTAGAACGGGTGTACAGAAGCCCAGGCCCACCACCGAGCCACAGTGAGCCTGACTAGCTTTGTAGGCCCGAACACAACTAGAGGGCCCTCAGAGAAAGGAGCTGCTTCCTAGCCTCAGTGGCAAGTCTGCTTGTTCCAGGCAGAACTGACCTAAACCAGTCCAGTGCACCTTGACCTCGCACTTCCTCTTTGCCCCTCCCCTCTTGATCTGTGATGTCCTATAAGCCCTGCCCCTTCACCTCACTTCCTGTCTCATGCTCCACCTCTTTCAAGCTGATGCTGCATAAGCCCCACCCCTGCAGCTCTCACTTCCACCCCCGTGCCCCTCCCCTCTCATGCTGTGATACCCCATAAACCAGGCCCCTTTAGCTCTAGCTTCCAGGCTCTTGCCCCGCCCCTCTGTGCTGTGATGCCACAAAAGCCCCACCCCTGCATCTCAGGCCCCACTCCTCCACACACTTCCACAGCCACCCTACAACCGTGGCATGGGCCTGCAAAGACAAAGCCATAGCTAAAAGGATCGGCATTGACGAAACCAGCTCCTGGTTTGAGGCCTAGCCTCACCAAAGCCACATCAGGAAGGGCCCAAAAGAGCAAACAGGGGAGGCAGGCTGCACTTCTCCACACACTTTCACAAACACCCCACACTCATTCCCTGGTCCCCACCTGGCAGGAAGCTCAGCTTAGCTCTGCTTGTCTTCCGGAGTTGCCTCAAGGTCAGCTCGGTGCACCTGGGTCCAGCCTTCTCCACCAACAAGCTGCATCTGCGCACGGTCGTCCAGGCTTCCCAACATGGAAAAGTGGCTGCTGCCTGGTGGGACGGGTGTATGGAAGCCCAGACCCACCACCAAACCACAGTGAGCCTGACCAGCTTTGTAGGCCCGAACACAACTAGAGGACCCTCAGAGAAAGGAGCTCTTCCTTAGCCACCTGGCAGGTCTGCTGGTTCAAGGCAGAGCAACCTAAACCAGTCCAGCGCCCAAGCTACGCCCCTTGACCTCTGACTTCCCCTCCCCTCTTGTTCTGTGTCACACCATAAGCACTGTCCCTTCACCTCTCACTTCCTTGCCCTTGGCCCTCCCCTCTCACGTTGTGATGCCCCAGAAGCACCGCCCATGCACCTCAAGCTTCCAGGTTCTTGCTCCACCTCCCCGCCCCCTAGATGCTCCTTCTGCCCCAGCACCTCACACTTACACACCCTTACCCCTCCCCTCTCCTGCTGTGATGCCCCACAAGCCACCCCCCCCTGCACCTCAGGCCCCACTCCTCCACACACATTCACAGCCAACCACAACCATTGCCTGGGGATGCCAAGGCTGAAAGCACAAGCACAAGCTAAAGCTAAAGGCTCCGAAGGCCTGGTTTGAGGCCAGCCTCAACAAAGTCACTTCAGGAAGGGCACAAATGAGCAAACACGAGAGGCAGGCCGTGCTCCTCCACACATTCATCCCCACCCCACAACCTTGGTCAGGGCCTGCCCCACCTCAGGACCTGGCCGCGGCCTCCACGGCGCCCTCCGGGGCCGGGCTTTCCCTCGGCCCCGCTCCGCCCTCGGCCCCCCGCCGGCTACGGGGCGACCACGGGCGACCCGGGACCACAGGCCCGGAGGGCCGGGCGCGGAGCACTCCCCTCAGGTCTCCGCCCGAGGCGGAAGGCCGCGCCGCCCGGGCCTCGGCGGCCCCGGCCCCGCACTGCGGCGGGAGCTGGGCGGGAGCTGGGCGGCGCCCGGCGTCCCGACGCCCACACCTCCAGGACGGGGAGGGGCCGGGAGGGAGCCCGGGTCACCCCGCCGGAGGGAAGCGGGGAGGGCGGCGTGACTGTTTACCTTTCCTCCCGCCCGCGCCTCGCCCCGCGGGCCGGGCCCAGCGCCTCTCCCGGCGACCGCCACGCGCAGCCCTGGCCCCGGCCCAGGAAGCCCACGGTGACTCAGCGATTTCCCCACCGCCGATTCCCGCCTCTCCGGCCTCTCGTGTGAAATCTCGCGATATCGCCGATGGGTAGGCCCGGCGCCCGCCGCAGCTCCCAGCGCCCGGCCGTGGAGGGAAGTCGGGCCGTGCCCTTTGAGTAACTTTGGTTTACAATGAGTGAAGCAGCCGCCGGTGGCTCCCGCCCGCCGTCCCAGCTACTCAGGAGGCTGAGCTCTGAGAATTGCGGGGCAAGGCCAGCCCGGGCAGCCAAGTCCGTGAGCGTCTTGGGTGCTGACCCTGAGTGTTTGTGCTCAAGGCTGCAGCTCTACTTGCAGATTTGTGTGGTTGACTGGAGATAAGAATCTCATGGACTTTTCTGCCTGGCCTGGGCCGGCTTCGAACCATGATCCTCTGATCCCAGCCTCCTGAAAAGCTGGGACTAAAGGCAAAAGCCACCTGCACGCAGCTTTGTTCAACTGGTAGAGCACTAGCCTTGCGCACAAACGCTCAGAGACAGTACCCAGGCCGTGAGTTCAAGTCCCAGGAACAGCATGAGTACATGCAGCACACGTGCATGTGCGTGTGCACACTCACACACAATCTTCTCTGTAGGTCTTAAAATTGCCAAGACTGCACCATCATGCATGTGTCACTGTAGGGAGCATTGGAAAGGAGTGTTCACCAGTGTTGTTAAGCGTAAGCCGCAGTTTATGGTTTCAAGGAGAAAATGAAGCATATGACCAAGGGTCATCAAATGTTTAAGAAGCACTGTGGGGGGCTGGGGATATAGCCTAGTGGCAAGAGTGCCTGCCTCGGATACACGAGGCCCTAGGTTCGATTCCCCAGCACCACATATACAGAAAACGGCCAGAAGGGGCGCTGTGGCTCAAGTGGCAGAGTGCTAGCCTTGAGCGGGAAGAAGCCAGGGACAGTGCTCAGGCCCTGAGTCCAAGGCCCAGGACTGGCAAAAAAAAAAAAAAAAAAAAAAAAGAAGCACTTTGGGCTCACACCTGTAATCCCAGGAACTCAGGACACTGAGATTTAAGGATCATGGTTGGAAGCCACTCCAGGCAGAAAAGTCGATGAGAATCTCATCTCTAATTAACCACATTCTGACAGTAGGGTCTCTAGTATAACTAGGATGCTTCTTATAAAGTGGGACCTGGACAGATTTGCACAAAATGCTCTTTGGAGAAAATGCAGTATGAAAGAAAATAAAGGCTGCTCCTATTTCTGCTTTCTCTACAAAGTGTGTCGGAATTCAGAGTTCTTCAAGCTCTTCAGTACCTAGGACAGTGAACCAGAAATGATTAGGAAACATCTTACCTGATGCTGTCTTCTGTTTACCTTATGCTGTCTTCTGTACACACTGGCCAGACTCAGACTCGAGTAAAGTTTTACAATACTTTCTTTACCAGATGTCCTGTCCTGTCAGTCCACAGCTTCTCAACACAAATGTAAGAGCAGTAATCAGAAAGCAAGGAGACACAGCTTGTAACCAGTGGCCCACACCTATACTCCTAGCTATTCAGAAGGCTGAGATCTGAAGATCGTGGTTTGAAGCCAGGCTATGCAGGAAAATAAGACTTATCAACTTAAATGTAGAACTGTAGCTCAAGTGGGAGAGTACTAACCTTGAGCAAAAATGTTCAGGGACAAAACACAATTCCTAAGTTAAGGATCCACCAACACACACACACACACTCTCTCTCTCTCTCTCTCTCTCTCTCTCTCACTCTCTCTCTCAAAAAAAAACAGAGACTGGGTTTTAATACAAGTAATTTTGAAGCAATACCCTTGGAGAACTGTTACAGAAAAGGAGTACTGTAGACTCCATTTTGTCCTTGTTAGCATTTCCCTAGCCTCAGGGCCTCAGCTCCTCCCACTAGCCCCCAGATCCACCTATACCTAAGGAGCCACTCCTACTCACTACCTACCTACTTCCCCTTTATCCCCAGAGAGAGAAGCTGCCACCTGCATAAGGTGCAGACTGCCACATAGCTCTCTCTCCCGTGGGAACTATAGCCCCACTAATAAACCTTCTTATGAACCTTTTTCTCCTGTCTGTGATTATCTCCACATGGTCCTCTGGGATGGCCGGGACAGATCCTTTCAGTTCTCAGCAGGACTCTCCTTTTCGTTTATTTTTAATTTTGTTTTGTTTTGCCAGTCCTGGGCCTTGGACTCAGGGCCTGAGCACTGTCCCTGGCTCCTTTTTGATCAAGGCTAGAGCACTCTACCACTTGAGCCACAGCGCCCCTTCTGGATTTTTCTATATATGTGGTGCTGAGGAATCGAACCCAGGGCTTCATGTGATTTTTAATTTTGATACTATCATTTTATATGACCAAAAGCACATAGGCATTGCACCTTTGTATTCCTCCCCTTACTATCATCCTTTAGTTTCACAGTGTGTGACTGCATAGTTATTTCATTGTGTGTGTGTGCACACGCCTGTCCTTGTGCTTGAATGTAAGGCCTGGGCTTTTTTGTATTTCTTTTGGGGGGGGGGCGGGACTCAAGGATGATGTTCTATCAGTTAATCCACAGCTCTGCTTTCAGATTTCTGGTAGTTCACTGGAGGTGTCAGATGGACTTTTCTGCCCCGGGCTGCCTTCCAACTGTGACCCTCAGATCTCAGCACCACAGCAGGCGGGATCACAGGTGTGAGCCCCCACCTCCCTTCCTGTTCGGTTTTGTGAACTAGTCTCTGCCCCTCCACCCTTCAACCTCCCAAGTCCTAAATTACAGGCATCCGGCACCACACCCACTCAGTCTCTCTCTCCCAAATCTGGTCCACTTCTCCTTAGTCGCAGAGCTGGGACCGGCCTGGGGCCCCCGCCGGCGACCCTCCCGGAAGGACCTGGCCGCGGCCTCCACGGCGCCCTCCGGGGCCGGGCTTTCCCTCGGCCCCGCTCCGCCCTCGGCCCCCCGCCGGCTACGGGGGCTACCACGGGCGACCCGGGACCGCAGGCCCGGAGGGCCGGGCGCGGGGCACTCCCCTCAGGTCTCCGCCCGAGGCGGAAGGCCGCGCCGCCCGGGCCTCGGCGGCCCCGGCCCCGCACTGCAGCGGGAGCTGGGCGGGAGCTGGGCGGCGCCCGGCGTCCCGACGCCCACACCTCCAGGACGGGGAGGGGCCGGGAGGGAGCCCGGGTCACCCCGCCGGAGGGAAGCGGGGAGGGCGGCGTGACTGTTTACCTTTCCTCCCGCCCGCGCCTCGCCCCGCGGGCCGGGCCCAGCGCCTCTCCCGGCGACCGCCACGCGCAGCCCTGGCCCCGGCCCAGGAAGCCCGCGGTGACTCAGCGATTTCCCCACCGCCGATTCCCGCCTCTCCGGCCTCTCGTGTGAAATCTCGCGATATCGCCGATGGGTAGGCCCGGAGCCCGCCGCAGCTCCCAGCTTCCGGCTGTGGAGGGAAGTCGGGCCGTGCCCTTTGAGTAACTTTGGTTTACAATGAGTGAAGCAGCCGCCGGTGGCTCCCGCCCGCCGTCCCAGCTACTCAGGAGGCTGAGCTCTGAGAATTGCGGGGCAAGGCCAGCCCGGGCAGCCAAGTCCGTGAGTGTCTTGGGTGCTGGCCCTGAGTGTTTGTGCTCAAGGCTGCAGCTCTACTTGCAGATTTGTGTGGTTGACTGGAGATAAGAATCTCATGGACTTTTCTGCCTGGCCTGGGCCGGCTTCGAACCATGATCCTCTGATCCCAGCCTCCTGAAAAGCTGGGACTAAAGGCAAAAGCCACCTGCACGCAGCTTTGTTCAAGTGGTAGAGCACTAGCCTTGCGCACAAACGCTCAGAGACAGTACCCAGGCCGTGAGTTCAAGTCCCAGGAACAGCATGAGTACATGCAGCACACGTGCATGTGCGTGTGCACACTCACACACAATCTTCTCTGTAGGTCTTAAAATTGCCAAGACTGCACCATCATGCATGTGTCACTGTAGGGAGCATTGGAAAGGAGTGTTCACCAGTGTTGTTAAGTGTAAGCTGCAGTTTATGGTTTCAAGGAGAAAATGAAGCATATGACCAAGGGTCATCAAATGTTTAAGAAGCACTGTGGGGGGCTGGGGATATAGCCTAGTGGCAAGAGTGCCTGCCTCGGATACACGAGGCCCTAGGTTCGATTCCCCAGCACCACATATACAGAAAACGGCCAGAAGGGGCGCTGTGGCTCAAGTGGCAGAGTGCTAGCCTTGAGCGGGAAGAAGCCAGGGACAGTGCTCAGGCCCTGAGTCCAAGGCCCAGGACTGGCAAAAAAAAAAAAAAAAAAAGAAGCACTTTGGGCTCACACCTGTAATCCCAGGAACTCAGGACACTGAGATTTAAGGATCATGGTTGGAAGCCACTCCAGGCAGAAAAGTCGATGAGAATCTCATCTCTAATTAACCACATTCTGACAGTAGGGTCTCTAGTATAACTAGGATGCTTCTTATAAAGTGGGACCTGGACAGATTTGCACAAAATGCTCTTTGGAGAAAATGCAGTATGAAAGAAAATAAAGGCTGCTCCTATTTCTGCTTTCTCTACAAAGTGTGTCAGAATTCAGAGTTCTTCAAGCTCTTCAGTGCCTAGGACAGTGAACCAGAAATGATTAGGAAACATCTTACCTGATGCTGTCTTCTGTTTACCTTATGCTGTCTTCTGTACACACTGGCCAGACTCAGACTCGAGTAAAGTTTTACAATACTTTCTTTACCAGATGTCCTGTCCTGTCAGTCCACAGCTTCTCAACACAAATATAAGAGCAGTAATCAGAAAGCAAGGAGACACAGCTTGTAACCAGTGGCCCACACCTATACTCCTAGCTATTCAGAAGGCTGAGATCTGAAGATCGTGGTTTGAAGCCAGGCTATGCAGGAAAATAAGACTTATCAACTTAAATGTAGAACTGTAGCTCAAGTGGGAGAGTACTAACCTTGAGCAAAAATGTTCAGGGACAAAACACAATTCCTAAGTTAAGGATCGACCAACACACACACACACACACACACACACACACACACTCTCTCTCTCTCTCTCTCTCTCTCTCTCTCACTCTCTCTCTCAAAAAAAAACAGAGACTGGGTTTTAATACAAGTAATTTTGAAGCAATACCCTTGGAGAACTGTTACAGAAAAGGAGTACTGTAGACTCCATTTTGTCCTTGTTAGCATTTCCCTAGCCTCAGGGCCTCAGCTCCTCCCACTAGCCCCCAGATCCACCTATACCTAAGGAGCCACTCCTACTCACTACCTACCTACTTCCCCTTTATCCCCAGAGAGAGAAGCTGCCACCTGCATAAGGTGCAGACTGCCACATAGCTCTCTCTCCCGTGGGAACTATAGCCCCACTAATAAACCTTCTTATGAACCTTTTTCTCCTGTCTGTGATTATCTCCACATGGTCCTCTGGGATGGCCGGGACAGATCCTTTCAGTTCTCAGCAGGACTCTCCTTTTCGTTTATTTTTAATTTTGTTTTGTTTTGCCAGTCCTGGGCCTTGGACTCAGGGCCTGAGCACTGTCCCTGGCTCCTTTTTGATCAAGGCTAGAGCACTCTACCACTTGAGCCACAGCGCCCCTTCTGGATTTTTCTATATATGTGGTGCTGAGGAATCGAACCCAGGGCTTCATGTGATTTTTAATTTTGATACTATCATTTTATATGACCAAAAGCACATAGGCATTGCACCTTTGTATTCCTCCCCTTACTATCATCCTTTAGTTTCACAGTGTGTGACTGCATAGTTATTTCATTGTGTGTGTGTGCACACGCCTGTCCTTGTGCTTGAATGTAAGGCCTGGGCTTTTTTGTATTTCTTTTGGGGGGGGGGCGGGACTCAAGGATGATGTTCTATCAGTTAATCCACAGCTCTGCTTTCAGATTTCTGGTAGTTCACTGGAGGTGTCAGATGGACTTTTCTGCCCCGGGCTGCCTTCCAACTGTGACCCTCAGATCTCAGCACCACAGCAGGCGGGATCACAGGTGTGAGCCCCCACCTCCCTTCCTGTTCGGTTTTGTGAACTAGTCTCTGCCCCTCCACCCTTCAACCTCCCAAGTCCTAAATTACAGGCATCCGGCACCACACCCACTCAGTCTCTCTCTCCCAAATCTGGTCCACTTCTCCTTAGTCGCAGAGCTGGGACCGGCCTGGGGCCCCCGCCGGCGACCCTCCCGGAAGGACCTGGCCGCGGCCTCCACGGCGCCCTCCGGGGCCGGGCTTTCCCTCGGCCCCGCTCCGCCCTCGGCCCCCCGCCGGCTACGGGGGCTACCACGGGCGACCCGGGACCGCAGGCCCGGAGGGCCGGGCGCGGGGCACTCCCCTCAGGTCTCCGCCCGAGGCGGAAGGCCGCGCCGCCCGGGCCTCGGCGGCCCCGGCCCCGCACTGCAGCGGGAGCTGGGCGGGAGCTGGGCGGCGCCCGGCGTCCCGACGCCCACACCTCCAGGACGGGGAGGGGCCGGGAGGGAGCCCGGGTCACCCCGCCGGAGGGAAGCGGGGAGGGCGGCGTGACTGTTTACCTTTCCTCCCGCCCGCGCCTCGCCCCGCGGGCCGGGCCCAGCGCCTCTCCCGGCGACCGCCACGCGCAGCCCTGGCCCCGGCCCAGGAAGCCCGCGGTGACTCAGCGATTTCCCCACCGCCGATTCCCGCCTCTCCGGCCTCTCGTGTGAAATCTCGCGATATCGCCGATGGGTAGGCCCGGAGCCCGCCGCAGCTCCCAGCTTCCGGCTGTGGAGGGAAGTCGGGCCGTGCCCTTTGAGTAACTTTGGTTTACAATGAGTGAAGCAGCCGCCGGTGGCTCCCGCCCGCCGTCCCAGCTACTCAGGAGGCTGAGCTCTGAGAATTGCGGGGCAAGGCCAGCCCGGGCAGCCAAGTCCGTGAGTGTCTTGGGTGCTGGCCCTGAGTGTTTGTGCTCAAGGCTGCAGCTCTACTTGCAGATTTGTGTGGTTGACTGGAGATAAGAATCTCATGGACTTTTCTGCCTGGCCTGGGCCGGCTTCGAACCATGATCCTCTGATCCCAGCCTCCTGAAAAGCTGGGACTAAAGGCAAAAGCCACCTGCACGCAGCTTTGTTCAAGTGGTAGAGCACTAGCCTTGCGCACAAACGCTCAGAGACAGTACCCAGGCCGTGAGTTCAAGTCCCAGGAACAGCATGAGTACATGCAGCACACGTGCATGTGCGTGTGCACACTCACACACAATCTTCTCTGTAGGTCTTAAAATTGCCAAGACTGCACCATCATGCATGTGTCACTGTAGGGAGCATTGGAAAGGAGTGTTCACCAGTGTTGTTAAGTGTAAGCTGCAGTTTATGGTTTCAAGGAGAAAATGAAGCATATGACCAAGGGTCATCAAATGTTTAAGAAGCACTGTGGGGGGCTGGGGATATAGCCTAGTGGCAAGAGTGCCTGCCTCGGATACACGAGGCCCTAGGTTCGATTCCCCAGCACCACATATACAGAAAACGGCCAGAAGGGGCGCTGTGGCTCAAGTGGCAGAGTGCTAGCCTTGAGCGGGAAGAAGCCAGGGACAGTGCTCAGGCCCTGAGTCCAAGGCCCAGGACTGGCAAAAAAAAAAAAAAAAAAGAAGCACTTTGGGCTCACACCTGTAATCCCAGGAACTCAGGACACTGAGATTTAAGGATCATGGTTGGAAGCCACTCCAGGCAGAAAAGTCGATGAGAATCTCATCTCTAATTAACCACATTCTGACAGTAGGGTCTCTAGTATAACTAGGATGCTTCTTATAAAGTGGGACCTGGACAGATTTGCACAAAATGCTCTTTGGAGAAAATGCAGTATGAAAGAAAATAAAGGCTGCTCCTATTTCTGCTTTCTCTACAAAGTGTGTCAGAATTCAGAGTTCTTCAAGCTCTTCAGTGCCTAGGACAGTGAACCAGAAATGATTAGGAAACATCTTACCTGATGCTGTCTTCTGTTTACCTTATGCTGTCTTCTGTACACACTGGCCAGACTCAGACTCGAGTAAAGTTTTACAATACTTTCTTTACCAGATGTCCTGTCCTGTCAGTCCACAGCTTCTCAACACAAATATAAGAGCAGTAATCAGAAAGCAAGGAGACACAGCTTGTAACCAGTGGCCCACACCTATACTCCTAGCTATTCAGAAGGCTGAGATCTGAAGATCGTGGTTTGAAGCCAGGCTATGCAGGAAAATAAGACTTATCAACTTAAATGTAGAACTGTAGCTCAAGTGGGAGAGTACTAACCTTGAGCAAAAATGTTCAGGGACAAAACACAATTCCTAAGTTAAGGATCGACCAACACACACACACACACACACACACACACACACACTCTCTCTCTCTCTCTCTCTCTCTCTCTCACTCTCTCTCTCAAAAAAAAACAGAGACTGGGTTTTAATACAAGTAATTTTGAAGCAATACCCTTGGAGAACTGTTACAGAAAAGGAGTACTGTAGACTCCATTTTGTCCTTGTTAGCATTTCCCTAGCCTCAGGGCCTCAGCTCCTCCCACTAGCCCCCAGATCCACCTATACCTAAGGAGCCACTCCTACTCACTACCTACCTACTTCCCCTTTATCCCCAGAGAGAGAAGCTGCCACCTGCATAAGGTGCAGACTGCCACATAGCTCTCTCTCCCGTGGGAACTATAGCCCCACTAATAAACCTTCTTAGGAACCTTTTTCTCCTGTCTGTGATTATCTCCACATGGTCCTCTGGGATGGCCGGGAAAGATCCTTTCAGTTCTCAGCAGGACTCTCCTTTTAGTTTATTTTTAATTTTGTTTTGTTTTGCCAGTCCTGGGCCTTGGACTCAGGGCCTGAGCACTGTCCCTGGCTCCTTTTTGATCAAGGCTAGAGCACTCTACCACTTGAGCCACAGTGCCCCTTCTGGATTTTTCTATATATGTGGTGCTGAGGAATCGAACCCAGGGCTTCATGTGATTTTTAATTTTGATACTATCATTTTATATGACCAAAAGCACATAGGCATTGCACCTTTGTATTCCTCCCCTTACTATCATCCTTTAGTTTCACAGTGTGTGACTGCATAGTTATTTCATTGTGTGTGTGTGCACACGCCTGTCCTTGTGCTTGAATGTAAGGCCTGGGCTTTTTTGTATTTCTTTTGGGGGGGGGCGGGACTCAAGGATGATGTTCTATCAGTTAATCCACAGCTCTGCTTTCAGATTTCTGGTAGTTCACTGGAGGTGTCAGATGGACTTTTCTGCCCCGGGCTGCCTTCCAACTGTGACCCTCAGATCTCAGCACCACAGCAGGCGGGATCACAGGTGTGAGCCCCCACTTCCCTTCCTGTTCGGTTTTGTGAACTAGTCTCTGCCCCTCCACCCTTCAACCTCCCAAGTCCTAAATTACAGGCATCCGGCACCACACCCACTCAGTCTCTCTCTCCCAAATCTGGTCCACTTCTCCTTAGTCGCAGAGCTGGGACCGGCCTGGGGCCCCCGCCGGCGACCCTCCCGGAAGGACCTGGCCGCGGCCTCCACGGCGCCCTCCGGGGCCGGGCTTTCCCTCGGCCCCGCTCAGCCCTCGACCCCCGCCGGCTACGGGGCGACCACGGGCGACCCGGGACCACAGGCCCGGAGGGCCGGGCGCGGAGCACTCCCCTCAGGTCTCCGCCCGAGGCGGAAGGCCGCGCCGCCCGGGCCTCGGCGGCCCCGGCCCCGCACTGCGGCAGGAGCTGGGCGGGAGCTGGGCGGCGCCCGGCGTCCCGACGCCCCCACCTCCAGGACGGGGAGGGGCCGGGAGGGAGCCCGCGTCACCCCGCCGGAGGGAAGCGGGGAGGGCGGCGTGACTGTTTACCTTTCCTCCCGCCCGCACCTCGCCCCGCGGGCCGGGCCCAGCGCCTCTCCCGGCAACCGCCACGCGCAGCCCTGGCCCCGGCCCAGGAAGCTCGCGGTGACTCAGCGATTTCCCCACCGCCGATTCCCGCCTCTCCGGCCTCTCGTGTGAAATCTCGCGATATCGCCGATGGGTAGGCCCGGCGCCCGCCGCAGCTCCCAGCGCCCGGCCGTGGAGGGAAGTCGGGCCGTGCCCTTTGAGTAACTTTGGTTTACAATGAGTGAAGCAGCCGCCGGTGGCTCCCGCCCGCCGTCCCAGCTACTCAGGAGGCTGAGCTCTGAGAATTGCGGGGCAAGGCCAGCCCGGGCAGCCAAGTCCGTGAGCGTCTTGGGTGCTGGCCCTGAGTGTTTGTGCTCAAGGCTGCAGCTCTACTTGCAGATTTGTGTGGTTGACTGGAGATAAGAATCTCATGGACTTTTCTGCCTGGCCTGGGCCGGCTTCGAACCATGATCCTCTGATCCCAGCCTCATGAAAAGCTGGGACTAAAGGCAAAAGCCACCTGCACGCAGCTTTGTTCAAGTGGTAGAGCACTAGCCTTGCGCACAAACGCTCAGAGACAGTACCCAGGCCGTGAGTTCAAGTCCCAGGAACAGCATGAGTACATGCAGCACACGTGCATGTGCGTGTGCACACTCACACACAATCTTCTCTGTAGGTCTTAAAATTGCCAAGACTGCACCATCATGCATGTGTCACTGTAGGGAGCATTGGAAAGGAGTGTTCACCAGTGTTGTTAAGTGTAAGCTGCAGTTTATGGTTTCAAGGAGAAAATGAAGCATATGACCAAGGGTCATCAAATGTTTAAGAAGCACTGTGGGGGGCTGGGGATATAGCCTAGTGGCAAGAGTGCCTGCCTCGGATACACGAGGCCCTAGGTTCGATTCCCCAGCACCACATATACAGAAAACGGCCAGAAGGGGCGCTGTGGCTCAAGTGGCAGAGTGCTAGCCTTGAGCGGGAAGAAGCCAGGGACAGTGCTCAGGCCCTGAGTCCAAGGCCCAGGACTGGCAAAAAAAAAAAAAAAAAAAAGAAGCACTTTGGGCTCACACCTGTAATCCCAGCAACTCAGGACACTGAGATTTAAGGATCATGGTTGGAAGCCACTCCAGGCAGAAAAGTCGATGAGAATCTCATCTCTAATTAACCACATTCTGACAGTAGGGTCTCTAGTATAACTAGGATGCTTCTTATAAAGTGGGACCTGGACAGATTTGCACAAAATGCTCTTTGGAGAAAATGCAGTATGAAAGAAAATAAAGGCTGCTCCTATTTCTGCTTTCTCTACAAAGTGTGTCAGAATTCAGAGTTCTTCAAGCTCTTCAGTACCTAGGACAGTGAACCAGAAATGATTAGGAAACATCTTACCTGATGCTGTCTTCTGTTTACCTTATGCTGTCTTCTGTACACACTGGCCAGACTCAGACTCGAGTAAAGTTTTACAATACTTTCTTTACCAGATGTCCTGTCCTGTCAGTCCACAGCTTCTCAACACAAATGTAAGAGCAGTAATCAGAAAGCAAGGAGACACAGCTTGTAACCAGTGGCCCACACCTATACTCCTAGCTATTCAGAAGGCTGAGATCTGAAGATCGTGGTTTGAAGCCAGGCTATGCAGGAAAATAAGACTTATCAACTTAAATGTAGAACTGTAGCTCAAGTGGGAGAGTACTAACCTTGAGCAAAAATGTTCAGGGACAAAACACAATTCCTAAGTTAAGGATCCACCAACACACACACACACACACACACACACACACACACTCTCTCTCTCTCTCTCACTTTCTCTCTCAAAAAAAAACAGAGACTGGGTTTTAATACAAGTAATTTTGAAGCAATACCCTTGGAGAACTGTTACAGAAAAGGAGTACTGTAGACTCCATTTTGTCCTTGTTAGCATTTCCCTAGCCTCAGGGCCTCAGCTCCTCCCACTAGCCCCCAGATCCACCTATACCTAAGGAGCCACTCCTACTCACTACCTACCTACTTCCCCTTTATCCCCAGAGAGAGAAGCTGCCACCTGCAGAAGGTGCAGACTGCCACATAGCTCTCTCTCCCGTGGGAACTATAGCCCCACTAATAAACCTTCTTATGAACCTTTTTCTCCTGTCTGTGATTATCTCCACATGGTCCTCTGGGATGGCCGGGACAGATCCTTTCAGTTCTCAGCAGGACTCTCCTTTTCGTTTATTTTTAATTTTGTTTTGTTTTGCCAGTCCTGGGCCTTGGACTCAGGGCCTGAGCACTGTCCCTGGCTCCTTTTTGATCAAGGCTAGAGCACTCTACCACTTGAGCCACAGCGCCCCTTCTGGATTTTTCTATATATGTGGTGCTGAGGAATCGAACCCAGGGCTTCATGTGATTTTTAATTTTGATACTATCATTTTATATGACCAAAAGCACATAGGCATTGCACCTTTGTATTCCTCCCCTTACTATCATCCTTTAGTTTCACAGTGTGTGACTGCATAGTTATTTCATTGTGTGTGTGTGCACACGCCTGTCCTTGTGCTTGAATGTAAGGCCTGGGCTTTTTTGTATTTTTTTTGGGGGGGGGGGCGAGACTCAAGGATGATGTTCTATCAGTTAATCCACAGCTCTGCTTTCAGATTTCTGGTAGATCACTGGAGGTGTCAGATGGACTTTTCTGCCCCGGGCTGCCTTCCAATTGTGACCCTCAGATCTCAGCACCACAGCAGGCGGGATCACAGGTGTGAGCCCCCACCTCCCTTCCTGTTCGGTTTTGTGAACTAGTCTCTGCCCCTCCACCCTTCAACCTCCCAAGTCCTAAATTACAGGCATCCGGCACCACACCCACTCAGTCTCTCTCTCCCAAATCTGGTCCACTTCTCCTTAGTCGCAGAGCCGGGACCGGCCTGGGGCCCCCGCCGGCGACCCTCCCGGAAGGACCTGGCCGCGGCCTCCACGGCGCCCTCCGGGGCCGGGCTTTCCCTCGGCCCCGCTCCGCCCTCGGCCCCCCACCGGCTACGGGGGCGACCACGGGCGACCCGGGACCGCAGGCACGGAGGGCCGGGCGCGGGGCACTCCCCTCAGGTCTCCGCCCGAGGCGGAAGGCCGCGCCGCCCGGGCCTCGGCGGCCCCGGCCCCGCACTGCGGCGGGAGCTGGGCGGGAGCTGGGCGGCGCCCGGCGTCCCGACGCCCCCACCTCCAGGACGGGGAGGGGCCGGGAGGGAGCCCGGGTCACCCCGCCGGAGGGAAGCGGGGAGGGCGGCGTGACTGTTTACCTTTCCTCCCGCCCGCGCCTCGCCCCGCGGGCCGGGCCCAGCGCCTCTCCCGGCGACCGCCACGCGCAGCCCTGGCCCCGGCCCAGGAAGCCCGCGGTGACTCAGCGATTTCCCCACCGCCGATTCCCGCCTCTCCGGCCTCTCGTGTGAAATCTCGCGATATCGCCGATGGGTAGGCCCGGCGCCCGCCGCAGCTCCCAGCGCCCGGCCGTGGAGGGAAGTCGGGCCGTGCCCTTTGAGTAACTTTGGTTTACAATGAGTGAAGCAGCCGCCGGTGGCTCCCGCCCGCCGTCCCAGCTACTCAGGAGGCTGAGCTCTGAGAATTGCGGGGCAAGGCCAGCCCGGGCAGCCAAGTCCGTGAGCGTCTTGGGTGCTGGCCCTGAGTGTTTGTGCTCAAGGCTGCAGCTCTACTTGCAGATTTGTGTGGTTGACTGGAGATAAGAATCTCATGGACTTTTCTGCCTGGCCTGGGCCGGCTTCGAACCATGATCCTCTGATCCCAGCCTCCTGAAAAGCTGGGACTAAAGGCAAAAGCCACCTGCACGCAGCTTTGTTCAAGTGGTAGAGCACTAGCCTTGCGCACAAACGCTCAGAGACAGTACCCAGGCCGTGAGTTCAAGTCCCAGGAACAGCATGAGTACATGCAGCACACGTGCATGTGCGTGTGCACACTCACACACAATCTTCTCTGTAGGTCTTAAAATTGCCAAGACTGCACCATCATGCATGTGTCACTGTAGGGAGCACTGGAAAGGAGTGTTCACCAGTGTTGTTAAGTGTAAGCTGCAGTTTTTGGTTTCAAGGAGAAAATGAAGCATATGACCAAGGGTCATCAAATGTTTAAGAAGCACTGTGGGGGGCTGGGGATATAGCCTAGTGGCAAGAGTGCCTGCCTCGGATACACGAGGCCCTAGGTTCGATTCCCCAGCACCACATATACAGAAAACGGCCAGAAGGGGCGCTGTGGCTCAAGTGGCAGAGTGCTAGCCTTGAGCGGGAAGAAGCCAGGGACAGTGCTCAGGCCCTGAGTCCAAGGCCCAGGACTGGCAAAAAAAAAAAAAAAAAAAAAAAAAAAAAAGAAGCACTGTGGGCTCACACCTGTAATCCCAGCAACTCAGGACACTGAGATTTAAGGATCATGGTTGGAAGCCACTCCAGGCAGAAAAGTCGATGAGAATCTCATCTCTAATTAACCACATTCTGACAGTAGGGTCTCTAGTATAACTAGGATGCTTCTTATAAAGTGGGACCTGGACAGATTTGCACAAAATGCTCTTTGGAGAAAATGCAGTATGAAAGAAAATAAAGGCTGCTCCTATTTCTGCTTTCTCTACAAAGTGTGTCAGAATTCAGAGTTCTTCAAGCTCTTCAGTACCTAGGACAGTGAACCAGAAATGATTAGGAAACATCTTACCTGATGCTGTCTTCTGTTTACCTTATGCTGTCTTCTGTACACACTGGCCAGACTCAGACTCGAGTAAAGTTTTACAATACTTTCTTTACCAGATGTCCTGTCCTGTCAGTCCACAGCTTCTCAACACAAATGTAAGAGCAGTAATCAGAAAGCAAGGAGACACAGCTTGTAACCAGTGGCCCACACCTATACTCCTAGCTATTCAGAAGGCTGAGATCTGAAGATCGTGGTTTGAAGCCAGGCTATGCAGGAAAATAAGACTTATCAACTTAAATGTAGAACTGTAGCTCAAGTGGGAGAGTACTAACCTTGAGCAAAAATGTTCAGGGACAAAACACAATTCCTAAGTTAAGGATCCACCAACACACACACACACACACACACACACACACACACTCTCTCTCTCTCTCTCTCTCTCTCACTCTCTCTCTCAAATAAAAACAGAGACTGGGTTTTAATACAAGTAATTTTGAAGCAATACCCTTGGAGAACTGTTACAGAAAAGGAGTACTGTAGACTCCATTTTGTCCTTGTTAGCATTTCCCTAGCCTCAGGGCCTCAGCTCCTCCCACTAGCCCCCAGATCCACCTATACCTAAGGAGCCACTCCTACTCCTACTCACTACCTACCTACTTCCCCTTTATCCCCAGAGAGAGAAGCTGCCACCTGCATAAGGTGCAGACTGCCACATAGCTCTACTCCGCAGAAAAGTGCGATGCTATATAGGCGACAGAGGAAAAACAAAACAAAAAGTCACACAGAAGCTCCTTACTAGAAAACTTTAGTAAAACCAGTCTTAAGGGAACTGATTGGGTAAAGGGATGAGGTTCAGTGTTGAGTTGCTTGCCTAGCTTGTAGGAGGCCTTGAAACACAATAAATTTTAAATTCATCAAAAAGAAAATTAAATGCCTTTCAATGTGGAACAAATTGTGTTTAAGAGCTATGTAATAAAAATAAAATGTTTCCCACACAGCTCCTCAGCCCCTAACCCACAATCACAGCAGGACAAGACCAAAAGCAAAACTGAATGCATAGCAAAGACTCAGAGGCTTCGGCAGGGGCCTAGGGTCACTGAAGTTGTTACAAAGCAGGACAAAATAGGCTGCCCTTCCTCACACATGCCTTCACCTCATTCTCCAGGCCCCAGGATGGATATGAAAGTATAAATGAAAACTTGATGTAGACTTGAAGAGAGGCCAGGGGCCTGGGCAAGGCATAAGTTCTCCAGAGCAGGTTCTAATGGGGGCCATCCACACTGTTCTACCTTGGGCTATCGAGCCAGAACCTCTATTCATGATTCCAAGCTTCCAGGCTCTACAGTTTTTATTCTGACACTCTGTGCATTTTCTCTTCAAAATGCCTACAAAGGCTGGAAATCATGAAGATCAAAGGCGGCATAAAAAGAACCAGGGCTAAGAGCTGAGGTACTTGCCTAGCTTGTGGAAGGTCATGGAACACAATACCACTGGAACTCACAAAAAAGAAAGTGAAATACTTTTGTATGCCTAATAAAATGTGGCTCACTCCTGTCATCCTAGCTACTCAAGAGGCAGAGACGAGAGGATCCAGGTTCAAAGCCAGCTCAGGCAGGAAAGTTCTAAGACTGTTATCTCCAATGACCAACCAGAAAACCAGAAGTGGCGCTGTGACTCAGGTGATAGAGCACTAGTCTTCAGCCGAAGACCTTGAGGACAGAACTCAGGCACACAGTTCACACCTCACATCCAGCAAAGAAAAACATTTAAATAAATAAAAGTTTTAAAATAAATGTGTGTAAGAAAGACCTATATGATAAAAATGAAAATATTTTTTTTGCCAATCCTAGAGCTTGAACTCATGCTCTAGGCACTGTCCCTGAGCTTCTTTTGCTCAAAGGAAGTACTCTACCACTTGAGCCACATCAACACTTGCTGCTTTTTCTGTTTGTGCTGCTGAGGAATCCAACAGAGGGTTTGATGAATGCTAGGCGAGCACCCTACCACTAAGCCACATTCCCACCCCCAAATATCTTTTTGTGCTGGTCCTGGGGCTTGAACTCAGGCATGAGCCCTCTACAACTTGAGACACAGCTCTGCTTCCACTAGAGGTTTTTTTGTTGTTGATTGGTGATATAGAGCCTCATGGACTTTGCTACCAGGGCTGGATTCATACTGCAATCAACAGATTTTGGCCTCCTGAGTACATAGGATTACAGGCATAAGGAAAAAACATTTTCCACACATCCCCTCCACCCTAAACTCCGTGCCCTCTGCAAGACCTGGATTGGGGCCTATGTTCTCCTAACCAAGATTTGTTGGGGTCCACGGAGCCCATCCTACATTGGACTGGACACCTACCATTCCAACGCTCAACACTTAGGCCTCTCCTCTGTTGAGTGGGATCAAAGCCATGGATGATGGAAGGAAAAACAGGAAAAGGCCATTTAGGCCACACTTTCTGCTCCTGCCTTCTGCTACCTCCATCCAGCTCCTAATGAGACATCTCACGCCAGGCCTGGGGGCAGTGATGGCCCACTGAGACCACCATGGGACAAGACTCAGCATAAAGGTGCTTGCCTGCCTGGCATGGAATGCTCCAAAAACTACACAAAATACCTTGGTATGCCAAGTAAAATGTGCAATAAACAAGAGAGGCAGGCTGAACTTCACCACACACTTTCACAAATACCCCAACACCCATGCCCTGAGCCTGCCTAGACTGGAATCACCATCTAAAGTCTCTGCAGTGACTGGAAGCCTGGATCCAGAAGCCTGGTTTGGGACTGTTGTAATGTAAATTATCAGAGAAACCACATTCTGAAGGATCCAATCTTGGAGTCATTATTAGAATGCAAATAGTCTATAGGCAGGCAATTGTTACAATGGCCTGCTGCCCCCAAATATATTTATCACTGTTAGGAAACAGGCTAGAGAGGAAAGAAAGAACAAAAACTATACTAACAAACTAATTCAGCTCCAAGAGCTGATTTGGGACACCATGTTGACCAGAGATGAGACAGGAGACAGGACACAGGATGCAAACACGGAGATGTATGGGATGGTATAATGGCACCAGTGGTTGTCTGGGCCTAAATATGGTAAAGTCAGGGGACAGGGTAATAGGAAGCTGCTATTCACAAGCACTGGACTGACAGGTTCAGTAACCTACAAGGGAAGTACTCACACCTGTCTCCAGGAATTCAGGCACAACCATCAACAGGGGGTCAGAATTCCCTCCCTCCACCATGAAGAAGAGATGCCAGACCCTACAATTCAACATGTGGCCAAGATGGCACCGGAGAGACCTGACCTCCTTACTTCAGGGCCTAGCCACCCTGAAGCCACTACAGGAAGGCCACAAACGAACAAACAAGAGAGGAAGGCCGCACTTCTGCACACACAAACACCGCACACCCATGTTCTGGACCTGAAAGTGCCAGCTAAAAGTTTGACAATGACTGAAGCCGGCTATGGACGCCTGGTTTGGGGACTGGCCTCGCCCAAGCCACTTTAGGAGAAGCAGATGGTATTTCTCCACACTGTCCCTCACCTGTATCCATGCCCTGGGCCTGCCTAGACTGAAAGTGCCAACTAAAAGCCAGCTCTAGAAGCCTGGTTTGGGGACTGGCCTGACCAAAGCCACTTCAGGAAGGACACAAACCAACAGAGAGAGGCAGGAAGGCAGGTAATACAAACCAACACCCATGCCATGGGCCTTCCAAACTGAAAGCACTGGCTCTGCAGTGACTGGGAGCCAGCTCTGGAGGCGTGGTTTGAGGCCTAGCCTCACTGAAGCCACTTCAGGAAGGGCACAAACAAGCAAACAGGAGAGGCAGGCCCCACTCCTCCACACTTTCACAAACACCCCACAACCATGGCCTGGGCCTGCCAAAACTGAAAGCCCGCTAAATGCTCAGCACTGACTGGGGAAGCCAGCTCTGGAGGCCTGTTTTGAGTTGTTAGCCTCACAAAAGCCACTTCAGGAAGGGCCCAATAGAGCAAACAGGAGAGGCAGGCCATGCTTCTCCACACACATTCACAAGCACCCCACACCCATGCCCTGGGCCACACCTGCCTGGAGGCTCAGCTTAGCTCTGTCTTCTGGAGTTGCCTCAAGGTCAGCTCGGTGCACCTGGGTTAGGTGTTCTCCACAAACAGGCTGCACCTGCGCATGGTCAGCGTTCCTCCAGGCTTCCCCACACAGACAAGCGGCGGCTGCCTGGTAGAACGGGTGTACAGAAGCCCAGGCCCACCACCGAGCCACAGTGAGCCTGACTAGCTTTGTAGGCCCGAACACAACTAGAGGGCCCTCAGAGAAAGGAGCTGCTTCCTAGCCTCAGTGGCAAGTCTGCTTGTTCCAGGCAGAACTGACCTAAACCAGTCCAGTGCACCTTGACCTCGCACTTCCTCTTTGCCCCTCCCCTCTTGATCTCTGATGTCCTATAAGCCCTGCCCCTTCACCTCACTTCCTGTCTCATGCTCCACCTCTTTCAAGCTGATGCTGCATAAGCCCCACCCCTGCAGCTCTCACTTCCACCCCCGTGCCCCTCCCCTCTCATGCTGTGATACCCCATAAACCAGGCCCCTTTAGCTCTAGCTTCCAGGCTCTTGCCCCGCCCCTCTGTGCTGTGATGCCACAAAAGCCCCACCCCTGCATCTCAGGCCCCACTCCTCCACACACTTCCACAGCCACCCTACAACCGTGGCATGGGCCTGCAAAGACAAAGCCATAGCTAAAAGGATCGGCATTGACGAAACCAGCTCCTGGTTTGAGGCCTAGCCTCACCAAAGCCACATCAGGAAGGGCCCAAAAGAGCAAACAGGGGAGGCAGGCTGCACTTCTCCACACACTTTCACAAACACCCCACACTCATTCCCTGGTCCCCACCTGGCAGGAAGCTCAGCTTAGCTCTGCTTGTCTTCCGGAGTTGCCTCAAGGTCAGCTCGGTGCACCTGGGTCCAGCCTTCTCCACCAACAAGCTGCATCTGCGCACGGTCCTCCAGGCTTCCCAACATGGAAAAGTGGCTGCTGCCTGGTGGGACGGGTGTATGGAAGCCCAGACCCACCACCAAACCACAGTGAGCCTGACCAGCTTTGTAGGCCCGAACACAACTAGAGGACCCTCAGAGAAAGGAGCTCTTCCTTAGCCACCTGGCAGGTCTGCTGGTTCAAGGCAGAGCAACCTAAACCAGTCCAGCGCCCAAGCTACGCCCCTTGACCTCTGACTTCCCCTCCCCTCTTGTTCTGTGTCACACCATAAGCACTGTCCCTTCACCTCTCACTTCCTTGCCCTTGGCCCTCCCCTCTCACGTTGTGATGCCCCAGAAGCACCGCCCATGCACCTCAAGCTTCCAGGTTCTTGCTCCACCTCCCCGCCCCCTAGATGCTCCTTCTGCCCCAGCACCTCACACTTACACACCCTTACCCCTCCCCTCTCCTGCTGTGATGCCCCACAAGCCACCCCCCCCTGCACCTCAGGCCCCACTCCTCCACACACATTCACAGCCAACCACAACCATTGCCTGGGGATGCCAAGGCTGAAAGCACAAGCACAAGCTAAAGCTAAAGGCTCCGAAGGCCTGGTTTGAGGCCAGCCTCAACAAAGTCACTTCAGGAAGGGCACAAATGAGCAAACACGAGAGGCAGGCCGTGCTCCTCCACACATTCATCCCCACCCCACAACCTTGGTCAGGGCCTGCCCCAGCTAAAGGCTCAGCACTGAGGAAGCCAGCTCTTGAGGCCTGGTTTAAGACCTAGCCTCACCTAAGCCACTTCAGGAAGGACACAAACAAGCAAACAGGAGGGGCAGAACACGCTTCTCCACACGCTTTCACAGCAACCCCACACCTATGCCCTGGGCCCCACCTGGCAGGAAGCTCCGCTTAGCTTTGCTAAGCTCTGCTTGTCTTCCAAAGTTGCCTCAAGGTCAGCTCGGTGAATCCGGGTCTGGCCTTCTCCACAAACAAGCACCATCTGTGCAGCATTCCTCCAGGCTTCCCCACACAGAAAATCGACTGCTGCATCATGACACGGGTGAACGGAAGCCCAGACCCACCATCAAACCACGCTGAGCCTGACCAGCTTTGTAGGCCGAAACCCAAACATGGGACCTCACAGAAAGGAGCTGAGTGACTGGCTTGTCCCAGGCAGAACCGACTTAAACCAATCCAGTGCCAGGGCCACGCCCATTGACCGCTCACTTCCTCCTGGTTTCCCCACCCCTGTCCTGCTGTGATGCCTAATATGCCCCACCCCTGCACCTATCACTTCCTGGCCCTTGCCTCTCCCCTCTCCTGCATTGAAGCCCAATAAGCAGCACCCCTTGACCTCTACTTTCCTTGCTTTTGCCCCACCTGTCTCCTGCTGTGACGCCCCATAAGCTCAACACCATAAGCCACCCCACAACCATGGTCTGGGCCTGCCAAGACTGAAAGCACAAGCTAACAACTCTACACTGACTGGAAGCCGGCTTTAAAGGCGAGGTTTGAGGCCTAGCCACACCACCTAAGCCACTTCAGGAAGGACACAAACAAGCAAAGGGGAGAAGCAGGCCGTGATTCTCCACACACTCTCACACCCACCCAACAACCGTGGCCTGGGCCAGCCAAGACTAAAAGAACAAGGCTAAAAGCTCTGCACTGACTCCAAGCCAGCTCCAGAGGCCTAGTTTGAGGCCTAGCCTCACCAAAGCCACATCAGGAAGGGCACAAACAAGGAAACGGGAGAGACAGGCCGTGCTTCTCCACACACTTTCACAGCCACCCCACACCCATGCCCTGGTCCCCACCTGCCAGGAAGCTCCGCTTGGCTCTGCTTGTCTTCCACAGTTGCCTCAAAGTCAGCTTGGTGCACCTGGGTCCAGCATTCTCCACACACAAGCCGCATCTGTGCAGGGTCAGAATTCCTCCAGGTTTCCCCACACAGACAAGCGGACCATGCCCAGACCCACCACCAAACCACACTAAGCCTGACCAGCTTTGTAGGCCCAAACCCAAAGATGGGGGCAACTGGCAGGACTGCCAGTCCCAGGCAGAACAAACCTAAACCAGTCCAGGGCCAGGGCCACGGCCCTTGACTTCTCACCTCCTCCCGCTTTCTCCGCCCCTCTTGTGCTGTAAGGCCCCATAAGTCCCGCCCCTACACCTCTAGCTTCCTTGCCCTTGCCCCTCCCCTCTCCAGCCGTGATGCCCCATAAGCTCCAGGCCTGCACCTCTAGCTTCCTGGCTCTTGCCCCACCTCTCTTGTGCTCTGAAGCCCCATAAGCCCCACCCCTGCGCCTCTAGCTTCCTGAGGCCCCACCTGCGGACCCGCTGCCCTGCCTGCCTAGCCGAAGGCTTTTGCTCCAACCCAGGTCATGGTGCAGGACAGTCCACAAGCCTTCAGGGTCTCTCCAAACCCTAGAACTATCGAACCCACTGGCACAAGCAGGCTTAAGGGGACACCTGCTGGGGCGGCGGCTAAGGGCATCACATGGCCACTTCCATTCATCACAGATTACTGTCACAATCAGACTTGGCAGATGAGGGGGCGAGGGGAGGGAGAACAGAGAGGAGGACAGACAAGGCCAGAGACCAAAACAAAACAAGAATAAGCAAGCTAGGTTTTTATTGATGTTTATTCATTTTTCCGTTTTCCAGGTAGAAGGGGGAAATACCTTTTTTATCACATGGGTCTCTGATAGACCTTTACAGCAATCTACTTGGTCAAGGATGATTTTAAATTAAAACATTCAATCTTCTCCTGACTTCATCAACCAGTATTTCTTTCAAAAATTTAAAACAGAGAGACAGGCAAACAGCCATGGAAAACAATGGCCAGGAATTCATAGGCAACAAGCGCTATCTTCACAAAAGGTTCCATCCAAGATTAGTTTATGTGGAGCTCCATGCTCCCTCATAAACAAAAACAAATGAAAAACCTGTACTCTCCCTCTCTCTCCCTGCCTTCTTCCTTCCCTCACTCTGACCTCATCCCTGCTTGCACAAATAATACTCTAGAAACAGAGTAAGGAGATCTTTAAAGATGAAATTCATGCTGGAAAACAGAGACAAAATAACAAATACACACACACACACACACTTAGACAAAATGAAGCCAGAAGATGGGCTGTGGCTCAAGCAGTGCAGCACACTCTTAAGTAGAAAAGCTAAAGAACAGCACCCAAGTCCTAAATTCAATCCCTAGCAACAGCACACACACACACACACACACACACACACACACACACACACACACACACAGAATTAAGGAAATAAAACCACTGTTTCACACGTTTACATGTCACACCTGTCATTTCCCAAGTAAACAGCAGAGTGCATCATGGCACTTGGGACAGTGCCATAGAGCCCCACTCTGACTCTGTATGGACAATTTCCAAAGGTTCCTACTGATATCTTCTCGTGGGTGCCTTCTCATTAGCTCAAGCAGTGCAGCACAATCTTATGTGAAAAAACTAAAAAACAGCACCCAAGTCATAATTCAATCCCTATCAACATCACCCACACAGAAATAAAGAAAAAAAAAAAAACAAAAAACAATGTTCCACACGTTTACATGTCACACCTGTCAATTCCCAAGTAAACACCAGAGGGCGCCCTAGCACTTGGGACAGAACCATAGAGCCCCACTCTGACTCTGTATGGACACTGAAGGGAGTCACTGAGCATAGGGCAGAGTCCAACGATTGGGGAAATACCTGAAGGTAGAACGAATGGGTCACAGCATAAGACATCTGTTTTCATTCTACAATGGCTTCCCAAATTTTGGACTGAGAATGTGGAAAAAAACTAAAAGCCATTCAAGAAGACTTGGCTAGCACGTGTGAGTGGCCAGGATTCAATAGCCAACCCTAAAATGTAGTTTAGAACGTAGAAATGGTAGATGAACTCAGAACTACTGTGCAGTTTCCTTACTAATGCCTAAAATACACTATGGAGATTCAACAATCAGTTACATTTCTTTCCTTGTTCACATCTTTGGATTGTGTGTCTCTCAGGTCATTCAGTGGTTTATTATAAATTTATTGAATCTCCATACTTAGGGATTAACGGGTGCTTTGTCTCTGGAGAGTTTGGCAGCCTATCTTGGGTGCTTTGGAGATTTTGGCAGCTTGTCTTGGAAATCTTAGGAGGTTTGTACTGATTTCCTTGGAAGAAGTTCAATTTATCAGACTTCTCTTTGATGGCTAGTGGACTACTAATCTCCACACTTCAGCTTTGTCCAGCCCCAACATCCATCACAGTGGCCTTTCCTGACCTCTTCTGTTTGGCCTCTGAAACTTCAGTGCTCAGTGGGTACCGACAGAGACTACACAATTATGGACGCCCTTATGCAGGTTGTGCTCCAGATGGACAGCATCTCCTTAGAGCCAGATACTGTGAGCCTGCACCTCCATGTCTCCTGGGATGGACATGGCGAGCCTCTCGGCGGCACAGATTTAGTCACCCTCCAACCCCAGTGACTTCATACATGCCTTCATATACCCTAGCAACCCCACAGGTGAGCAAGACTACACAAACAAGTTGCCCCATGCTCTGTTGGTTGATTGCAGCCATCTGGTGTGAAGGTCAGGAGTTCAAGGCCACACAGTGAAACCCTCCCCCCCAAAAACCAAAAGAAAAAACTTGTTTAACATCATTACCCACGGGGGAAATAAGAACCAAAACCACAAGACATCACTTCAGCAACAAAAAACAAAATGTAAAAATGATTAAATATTGGTGACCAAAAATAAAGAAGTGGATATTGTTCACAGAAATGCGAAAATGTGCGGCAGCTGCGGAAAACAGTTGGGCACATGTGAAACAAAAGCTAACAATTGAATTTCCATAGGATCCAGCAATTCTATTCCTACATATACTGACACAAGTGAAAACATTCACACAGAAATGTGTGAATAGATAAATGTTTAGCAGCATTATGCACAACAGCAATTCGATGGAAACAAGCCAAGTATCTAGGACAAATGGACACTCAACGTGGGCACTGTGCATCACTAAAGTATTCAAGTCCTTCTGTATAGTGAACTTTACTTCAATCTTTGAAAAGATTGTGTTCCCAGAATACTCTTAGGATGAATTCACTTCCCATTGTTACTCATATCTGACACAAATGAGATTCTTTCTCCCTCTACAAATTATGCAACCAATAACAAAACCAAGAGCTAATGCAGTGATGGAGAGTTTATACTTCAGCCAGAAAATAGGGAAAATCTGTGGGAGAAACAGAGCCCCAATTTCTCATCTAAGAGATGGGGTCCTTTTAAGACTAAGGTCAAAAGAGACATTTTAACTGAGTAAGATCATTCATAACTTTTTTCAGGAAATGAGTTAACAGCCAGTCCACGTGGCATCCTTTATGGCTAAAATGCGTGTTGCCACATCTCCTTCTGCATCCTGCCTCATGGGAGCAAAGGAGGCCACAGGTGTCTGTGTGGCTGCCTAGGTGTCTGAAACAGAGCATGAGCTAACACAGGATAACTCCTGGAAGTTAAGAAGTCATTTACCTAGTGACACCATGGTGCCTCCTTAGCATAGCTTCCAAGTCCCTCCACAGCCCAGTGCTACCTGGAGCATGGCCAGTCAGAGTCGGTGTTTTTATGTCCCAGTCACCTTGTTTACTCAGCTCCTAACCTAAACCCAGTGACCATCTTTTCATACCAGGTCCTTCTGTCACCTTCTCCCTGATGCCTCCTCAGATGACTGTGATTACAGTGCTCAGTGTCCCTGACCTACAGTGATGACAACTTCAGAATGGTTTCTGATGGTTGTCATCTCTCAATAAATGGAAATCAGTGTTCTCTCAGCACCAACCATGGGCAAGTGTTCTGCTCAAAAAAATGAAAACCTCACAACAACCCACTATGTGTGTTTAATCCCACGTGTAGAAGGGAAGATGAAGTCCAGGTGAACTGACCCCTGATCCTGTAATTGCATAGCCTCTTAAAAGGTGGATACTGAGGCTGGGAGTATGGCCTAGTGGCAAGAGTGCTTGCCTCATATACATGAAGCCCCGGGTTCAATTCCCCAGCAACACATATATAGACAATGGCCAGAAGGGGCGCTGTGGCTCAAGTGGCAGAGTGTTAGCCTTGAGCAAAAAGAAGCCAGGGACAGTGCTCAGGCCCTCAGTCCAAGGCCAAGGACTGGCAAAAAAAAAAAAAAAAAAAGGTGGAAACAGGCTGGGAGTTTGGCCTAGTGGCAAGAGTGCTTGCCTCATATACATGAAGCCCTGAGTTTGATTCCTCACCACCACATATATAGAAAACAGCCAGAAGTGGTGCTGTGGCTCAAGTGGCAGTGTGCTAGCCTTGAGCAAAAAAGAAGCCAGGGACAGTGCTCAGGCTCTGAGTTTCAAGGCCTATGACTGGAAAAAAAAAAAAAGGTGGAAACTCAGTAACAGAAATACACACAAAGGAATTACTCCAGAAACTACCCTATTCCCTCACAAGTTTAGAAACCAGGACAAGACCTGTAACACACCATGCCCTTGCACCTCACAAGGGAATGTGGCCTATAATACACCTTGCTTCCACACTGCTGGACTTCAGACCTGTGAAAGATCTCCAGAGCTGCCAGTGGGCAGTGCCATGTCATAGCAACCCTAGGGAAATAACACATAAATGTCCTGTTCTTTTTACACTCTCTCCAGACCATGGGTGCCTCCCTCAAGATCACCCAATATGGTTTTGTGGGAAGCAGGGTCCTTCACAGGCCATGGCTAATGCCAGGAGGTCGTTTCAGTCTGCCTGCCATCCCTGGGCACAGCTCTAAATCTCAGGGGCAGTGGGAAAATTAAGACAAGTAATAGGTATAACTTTCTGAATCTGGTGAGCCTCTACCCTGATGATGCTGCGTCAACAGGACCCAGAGCTTTGTCATCTACACTTTGGAAGAGCCAAGACATCCCTTGTAAACTCAGTTGGGAATGTGACTCAGGAAGATGCCTGAAGAGGCTGTTCCACCTGGTCATGGCATCTCACCTGTGTCCACCGAGCCTGGGCTGGGCCTTTAATGGGGGAAGCAAAGAACAGGATGTGTATCTACACTCTCCTCAGAGAGGAGACAAAATCAGAAGGGAGAAAGGGAGGAAAGAGGCTAGGTGTCAGGCTGTTAGGGGTAGGGACTCTTCCCCATGAAACTGCGAATTGATGAGGGGCTCCTACTCCATCAACAAAAGGGCTTCTGTACAGTATGCAAGTTATCCTTCTCAGGAAGCCCAGACCCACCAACACCTCAATGTGGACATGAAGCAGCTGGCCAGGTCAGAGTTCTGGAACTTTCAGGAGAGCCTGCTGCCTGCCCAGACTGGGAGACAGCAAAATATGCTTTGAGTCCTCAAAGCAGTCTGCACCTCTGACTGTAGCCAGATTCCTCACAAGTAGCCCTTTGCTGGTTATCTGGGCTCTGCTGGATATAGGAAAGACCACAGGCCTGGAATGGGCCTGGCGTTCTCCATGTGGAACACAGACAGACGGAACTCACCACAGCAGCCTAAAATGCAGTAGTCACTGCTGCCTCCCTCTGACTCTGGAGGAGCCAGCCTGGTGGGAGAAAGCAATCCAGTCCTCCTGGGGCAGGCAGACAGAGAGTTTCCCACCTCCCCTGCACCCCCCCCCACCACCACCATACCTGCCCTCTGCTGCCAACACTTCATCCCTGGAGCTCAGGAACTCCTGGATGGGCAGGCCCAGTGCCTTCCTCCTCATCCAGGCCAGAGGACTGTCAGGGGTGCACTGGCTATAGGTAAGCAGTGTGATGGCCTCCCAGGTTCCTGGCCAGGTGTCCCTGCCAGGCTGTAGAGAGGCTCTATTAGCCCCTGCCCAGGCATGAAGCAGATGACAGGGTGCAGGTAAGGATTGGGGTAGCATGATAGGACCAACTCTGACAACAGCAGCCTGCTCTTCTCTAGGAAGCTCTTTTCATGTCCAAATCCACTGCTCAAGTGTCACCAATACCCACAAGACTCTATATCCCTCACAAGATGTCAGCCTGGTCTCAGTCCAGGAACTGGAGTACCTTCAAGTCCCTCTATGATCCCCAGCCCTAGCTCAGTAGTCTGTACCTGGGTGCAGACATTGACAGGTCCCAAAGACAAGGAAGACACCAGATGGAGAGCTGCCCACAGCCTTGCAGAAGCTGCAACAGACAGTGGATACCTATGCCAGTATACACACAGGACAGGAAACAAAGTCGGGATCTTTCTGTGGAGGCACATAAGGCCCTGCCACAAAAAGGAAACTGGTTCTTCGGGGTACCAACAACTCCACCAACTATTCTCCACAGACATAACCCTCCATCACTGTACTGCTCCTGAGACGTGAACCATAGAGAACCAGACCACCCAAGGGTCTGGGTCAGCCTAGCAGGTGCCATATTACCGTAGGGAAGAGTACAGGGCCTTTAAACAGGATGACACAGTCCAGGGGAAACCACAACCTATCCTCACAGCTTCATCCTCACCTATCTAGGTTCTTCTGAGGTATTTCTGAGAGTACAGATGGGCTTTGTTCAAAGCTAGGACCCTTGTCTTAAGCTTTAAATTGTATGCTTACACAAAAGTCCTCAAAAGTAGGCCTTCCAGTGAGAGGAAATGAACTTTTTTTGCATAATAAGTGGGAGACACAAGATGAAGACAAATACAGATACAGGGGGAAGAAAATCCCTGGGACACCAGATAGGAGAGCATGGCAAAGAGCAGGGCTAGTAAACCAAAACTGGGGAGGATCTTGAGGCCACTCAAACACTCTAACCCCTACCCTATCTCCTACCCCATACCAAAACACGTGTCCTAACCATAACCCTACACTCACATGTACCCTAATTGTAATAAAGCTTCAACCCAACCCTACCCGACCCCTACTCCTACCCCCACTGTGCACACTAACTCTAGCCAGTACTCACACCCTAACATGCTCCAACCCCAACCTACACCGTAAGCTCCTCACCAACCTTATGCCTCACCCTAAGCCATTTACTAACCAAAATCCATACAATTGTGTACCTAACACATTCATATTGAACACATTGCCTAACTCTTACCCTAGCCCCTTCCTTAACACATTCTTAATCCTTACCTGTTATCGAGTGTAAACCACTCCATAACTCAAACTGATTCCACATAGTTAATTCTCACCCACTCCCTAACCCTCAACCCTTCCTAAACCCTATCCTAAAATCTTCCCTAACAGGCTCCCCAACCTCATCCTTTGTCTACCACATTCCCTATTCCCTTCCCTAACCCACTCCCTAAGCCTGACCCATTCCTCAACCATCATTTACTATCTTTCTGTAATAGTGAGCATAACCCTAACTTAGTCCCTAACTCTAACCTGCTCTGTAAGGTTAATGGAAAACCCAACACCTGCCTAATCTATTTCCAAAACATAACTAAATATTTGTGCTAACGCACACTCTGAGTAGCCCTACTACCACCAGTCCTTAGTGACATCAACAACCGACCCCTAACCCAGTCATATTGTTAGATATGTGTAAATTGTCTGAGAAGCCACATACTGAAGGATGGAATCTTGGAGAATTTATCATAGCATTAGCAGTGTGCAGGCAGCCAGCTGTTACAAAGGCCTGCAGCCCACACAGACCCTCTACACTGTCGGGAAACAGGCCAAAGAGGGAGGAAAGAACAAGAACCAGCAAACCAGTTCTCTCTCCCAGCTTTGAGGACTGGGTTAGGGTTGCTGTGTTGAGCACAGTTATTGTGTGGGTTTAGTTAATGAAAAGTTTCAAGTAAGGCATAGGATTCCTGAGTGGCTTAGGGTATGGATTAGGGTTTGGTTACCATAATCAAATTTTAATCCTACCATTAACACCGAGCCCTATGCCTGAAGCTTAACCCAAATATCGCCTATCTTGCCAAAGTTCATTTTTAACAGCATGTGCTATTAGGCAGCATGTTGACTCACCAAAAGCAGACGTCCAGTTCACCCCCTTTCGTCTCATTCTCCATCTTCCAAGCACACTGAGGGCCGGGAGTCCTTCGGGCGCCTCAGCTCCTCCCGGCGCCGCGCGAGGTTCAGCGGTGCTGCCTCCGGGGTGGCGCCGGGACCCCCGCGCCAGGCCAGGGCCGCCGGCTGTGCGGGCAGAAGGGAGAAGAGCTGCGGCCGGCGCTGGAGGCGGAGGAGCGCGGCTGGGGGCTGCGCCGGCCCGGGGCTAGGCTCCGGGAGAGCCGGGCGGGTGGAGGAGGCGCGCGCGCACCTGCCGGGCCCCGGGCGGGGAGGGGCGGCGCCCGGCGCCCAGAGGCCTCCGGTCCCGGGGCGGTGCGCCCTCGCCCGGCGCCGCCCGTCCCCGAGCGGGGTCCGCACCGTCCGCTCCCGCGTCTGCCCGAATCTCAGGCGGGCGTTTCGGGCGGGCAGGGCCAGCACCCCGAGCCTGCGCCCCGGAACCGGGAGGACCCGGACTCGGTGCGGCGCGCGCCGACCCACAGGTCCAGGCCGACGGCTCGGGACGCGCGGCCGCCGGGAGCCGGAAGCGGGGGCTGGAAGCAGGGCGAGGGGAGGGCAGATCTCCCCGGGTCCGGGTGGCGATGGGGGCGGGGGTCACCCCTTCCAGACCCGGGTCCCTGCGCCCCGCCCGGTGGCGCCCGCAGTGCAAACGCGGGTCATGAAGAAGAAACCAGGTGGGCGAGGCGGCGGGCAAACACCCGTGGACAACGCGGGAGAAGCCGCGGCGGCTCCGCGTGGACTTCCCACCTGGAGCTCAGAGCCCCGGATAAACTGCTCCAAGTGCACTCCAGCGCCCCGACACGAACCGCCCGAAAGTTCCAGACCCCTCTAAGGAGGATGAGAACCTCCGCCTTCCCTCACGGCGCATTCCTTACCTGATGGCTGCCGGGTGTGTGGAGCAGGAGCCGGGAAAGGAGGACGCCACGCGGTCTTGGGCAGGAGAGGAGAGCTCGTCCCGCTGACCCGTGCACACGCTCACAGAGAGCAGCCGCCCCCGGGCGAGGCCTTCTGTAGGGGGGTGGGATGGGGAGGTGAGGCCCGGATGTGACCTCAGGGGCGGGGGAGGCAGCCGCCTCCAGGTGTGCGGGTCACCTAGGTAACTCTGCCTCTGTACTGATGTGACCATCTTGCCTGGTGACACAAAGGAAAAGTATTTTACTCTCCCCAGACATTCAGGGCTGCTGGCAAAAGACCTGGTTGAGAATGACATTTTGTCTCTCTAGTAAACCTAGTAAATTTAATCAAGTGATCTCTTGGTGCTGTTTTGGTGTGTTTTTAAATTTTTAATTTTATTCTCAAGATGACATACAGAGAGGTTACAGTTACATACGTAAAGTAGTGAGTACATTTCTTGTCAAACTTGTTACCTCCTCCCTCATTTTTCTCCCACCTTCTCTCCTCCCCATGACCTATTGTTTTGAGAGAGGCTTTATATGGACATTCATATTAAGAACAAAAACACACTACTGTAAATGAGCCTCCAGTTTATATTTTCTATTTTTCCATATTCCTGATGTAATTATTTTCCCTCTTTAATTTATAAAAACCTGTCTCTTCAAATAGCATTTGCTGGGCTGGAAATATGGCCTAGTGGTAGAGTGCTTGCCTCACATACATGAAGCCCTGGGTTCGAGTTCTCAGCACCGCATACATACAAAAAGCCAGAAGTAGCACTGTGGCTCAAGAGGTTGAGTGCTATCCTTGAGTAAAAAGAAGCCAGGGCCAGGGTCAGTGCTCAAGCCCTGAGTCCAAACCCCAGGACTAGCCAAAACAAACAAATATATACATGTATGGCATTTGCTTTGTACTCTGAAATACTCACTGGTATACAAAACCTATCAACTCTTGAAGTATGAGAAATGGAAGAGTTTTAGATATGGCTACTGCCACCCACAGGAAACCTATGCCAGGCTTAGAAAAGACTGCTGCCTTGGAGCTAAATTTCAGGACAACCTCAAGGCAACACTCATAAATTAACCTATCTAGTCTTGGATGAATCTCAAGGGAAAATGGGGATCCTGGCCTCACTTCTTCAGGGGATTGATATCCCATCTACTTTATTCCTTTTTGACACTAGAACTCACTTTATTGACTTCCTACCCAGAGTTCTTTCTGCATGCACTAGGCTGGAGGTTTAGTGACCAGGGTACAGCATGGATACCATCCACACTTTCTGACCCTTCAGTGCCTCTTAGCTCCATGAATCATGATGCCATGTAATTCTATTCGAAAATCAATTAGACCATGACATGGCTCGGTGGATTGCTCCATATTCATGTGCTAGGATAATAAATAGGTAGGTTAGGACATATCTACAACCCTACCAGCTCCAAGCAAATCCAATATATCATCATGGCACTGAATCCAAGATTGGATTCATTCTTCTCTACAGGAAGAGGGTATGTGAAAGACTGTCTCCCCTTAAAGGAGACATAGCAAACAGTCAGATACCCAGGACCAAGGTGGAATATGGAGGCAACACAAGCACATGAAATAGCTCCCATAAGATGCAGAAGAGCCAATCTGGTGAGAATTCAAACTATTCCCTGAGGGGGGAAAAAAAGGACCAATAAGCAAGACTCCCCCAAAGACATTAAAAACAGGAAAGAGCCTAGTAACCCTATAAAAGCCTGTTGCCAACCCCACATTGGCACCTTCACCAGATCAGAAGCAGCAGTAGCAATAGCAGCAATATGCTCTTGGCCTCATTGCCCATCATTTTCCTTTTAATAGTGTCCTAATAAATGTTCCCGGGCTGGGGATATGGCCTAGTGGCAAGAGTGCTTGCCTCGTATACATGAGGCCCTGGGTTCGATTCCCCAGCACCACATATACAGAAAATGGCCAGAAGTGGCGCTGTGGCTCAAGTGGCAGAGTGCTAGCCTTGAGCAAAAAGAAGCCAGGGACAGTGCTCAGGCCCTGAGTCCAAGCCCCAGGACTGGCCAAAAAAAAAAAAAAATGTTCCCACTAATCATTTCTCAGCAAATTTTTTTTGCCAACTCTCAACTTTAAATAATATCTGACTTTTAAGTTACCGAAACAGGTTCATATATCACACAGCATAACAAATCATATATACTAAGGTTTCTTTAATTATGGCTGTCTCTTTACATTCATCAATGTAGGGACAATTCTTTTTTTTTTTTTTTTTTTTTTTTTGCCAGTCCTGGGCCTTGAACTCAGGGCCTGAGCACTGTCCCTGGCTTCTTCCCGCTCAAGGCTAGCACTCTGCCACTTGAGCCACAGCGCCGCTTCTGGCCGTTTTTTCTGTATATGTGGTCTGGGGAATCGAACCTAGGGCCTCGTGTATCCGAGGCAGGCACTCTTGCCACTAGGCTATATCCCCAGCCCCGGGACAATTCTTATACATCACCCTACCCATGTAAAATTTCAAATTCTCATTTGTAATGCCTTAGGATATTTTTGACAATGACCAAACTGCCTCAAGTCAATGTCTAACTCGCATCCCTGATCATCTTTCCTTTTCCTGCTTACCATGAGCAGTCCTTTGTAACTGTGGCTTCTGTGATTTGTACGCTTCGGTGTCCACATGTCCAGACCAAAGCTGTGGATAGGGCTACTTACCTGTGTAGATGCTACCAGGGCATGGGCCACAGGTCACTGAAGGGCCACTCACGATGAGGACAGGGTTTGCCACTGAGCCACTCCATGTCTGACCGCCCCAACTCTTGTAGCATCTGCATCAGCTTGGCTTGTAGGGTAGCAAGCAACCCATCTCCAACATGCTCATAAAATTCCAGTGGTGCAGGGTACCGCACACGCCTTAAGTTGGTCAGTCCAATGGTGTGGCGAACGACTCGCAACAGCACATTTATGGAGATGGGGTTCCCAGAAAAGCTAAAGGTTGTGAGCTGGGAACAGTGTCTCAGGGCAGGCAGAATGGCAGTGAGTTGGAGGTTCATGATCCCACATTCCTCTAGGCTCAGGACCTGGAGGGTACTCGATACATTCTCTAGCAGTGCTTCCAGGGTCTCAGAACTTATGTCCATCAGGATAACCCTATTTAGACACAGTCCCCTTAGCTGTCTTGTATTGGGGCACTTAGACAAATTCATCAAGTCTGATTCTAGAAGCAGACAATTGGTGAGAGAGAGGATCTTCAAGGGGCTCCTCAGGCACCTGTGGACAGAGAGAACAGTCAGTGCTGGGGACTGGTGGTGACGAGTAGCAGCCAGTGGGGAGAACTCATAACTCAATACAGCCAATGCAGCAAAGAAAAACCCCAAAGTTTTCCTGATGCCCAACCTTGAGGCTGTCATACTGTAAAGAGGTCTTCCAACAAGGCCAATTTACATGAAGTCCTTTCTACATTTGTTAACCTTGTTCTGGAACTGGGTCAAGTAAATAAGACCTCACATATTCCCTTTCCTTATCTACTGAGTAGAGCAAAGCATACAGATTAGTTGTTGTGATGGTTAAATAAGAGGACCACGAAGATTACTCAGAAAAGAACCTGACCCTAGGTATCAAGAAGAGAAGGACATTAAATTATTTTAGTTCCAGAGACACAAATATAAATCCCCTCAATTAATAACCTGGGGGGGGGGAATTAATTTCTTAAAGCAAAAAAGAAGCAGAAGCAGCGTAAGAAGACAAAGCAGAAGCAGCGTAAGAAGACAAAGCAGAAGCAGCGTAAGAAGACAAAGCAGCAGCAGATAAGCACAAAGAAGAGAAGAGGAAGCAGCAGCAGTAGCAGCAATAACAAACCCAAATCAGGCTTTCTTCCAGCAACTGTGTTAATTAAGTCACCTATATTACCTAGTATGAGGCTACTAAAATACCCTTCATAAAGTACAAACCTAGAAGGCAAACAGCCTCCAAAATGTCTGCCAGACACAGGGATCAACTTCAGACTTTTTTTTTTTTTTTTTTTGCCAGTCCTGGGACTTGGACTCAGGGCCTGAGCACTGTCCCTGGCTACTTTTTCTCAAGGCTAGCACTCTGCCACTTGAGTCACAGCGCCACTTCTGGCCATTTTCTGTATATGTGGTGCTGGGGAATCGAACCAGGGCTTCAAGTATACGAGGCAAGCACTCTTGCCACTAGGCCATATCCCCAGCCCCCAGACTTTTTTATTATCTCTTAACCACCTATCCTTTATTTCTAGAATCATATACTTCATATATACTCCCTCACATTAAGTACAAATCCATTTTGAAATTGAGTCTCCATTATGATAAAATAAAAGGAATTAAGTAGAACTCTTAAGAGAGAGTTAAGGATGTACTGTTACAATCAATGGATCAATATATCAGTGGGCTGTCTAAAGTATAAATCCTTTATAAAATCTGGCTTATCTAATTCTATGTCTCACTCTGTGTTCTTATGTGTGTTGTTCTCTTTTTAAATTTCTAGACAGAGTTTTACTATGTAGCATAGGCTTATCTCAAAGACAAAATTCTCCTGCCAAGCCTCTCGAATGCTCGAATTACAGGTATAAACTACCACACCCAGGGTCCTGACATTGCTTGAGCACATAGTCTCTGCATATAAACCAAAACAGTGGCATTCACTGGATATTTTCCACTGGACCTCAACTAGATCTGTGAGCCAAAATAAATAGTTGTTCTATATAACTTGAGATGATTGTACCCAGTATATGCAATTGTACTATTCTGATCCAAAGAGGGATAAAGACTACCTCTAAACTGTTTGGATAGATACCATACTTGGGAACAAGACAAATGTTGACATACAGGGACACATGATTATGGCTGTCACAGAGCAAAGATGCTTTATCCATCCTGAAATGAATACAGACCTGTCCTATTCTGCAGAGCAAATGTAATAACCCTCACCTGAGCAAACTGCACAAGGAGCCTTCAAGAGAGCTGATGGATTCCAAATGAAGCTCCTGGAGGTGATGTAGACTGAGCAACTGAGAGCTGAACGTCTCCACAAACTGCTCCTCCTCCTCCCAAGAACTACACTGGGACATCTGTGTCTGAGACAGGAAGAGTCTGTGCAATTTACCCATGTATGGTAGAAGAGAAAGGAGCCTCCCCAGGACTGATAATTTTCCAGTTACAGACCAGTTCCAAATCCTGGACAGAATACAGCTTCACCATTTTCAATACCTTCATATTTTGTACGGACAGTGCAAAAATACTCAGCTTGTTACAGTATAAGTGTAGTAAACCTTTCCACTGCTTGGCCTTTTCAATCAGAGAAGTGAGCCATTCATCGTGGCTGCCAATACTGAGGTAGAGATCTATGAACACCTTCAGAGGAGCCCTGGGCTCTTTTGCTCCCATACTGGATCCATCCACCTTTACCTTCATCAATGGCAGGATGGCCTGGGACAGTGAGCACATGCCATCCCTGCTACCAGACCATATAGTTTTCTGACATAGATCCAGTACTTGCAGTTTCCCCTGCCTGTGGATAAAACAGATGATTAATGGAAGGTAAAGGGAAGGGTCTCAGAATGAAGGTAAAGGTCAAATATAAACATGAACTCTAAAACCCAGGTATTAGCTGTGGTCCCCTTTTCTCCTAGGATCTTGCTTTTTCCTCTGATTTCTTCTCTCTTAAGGTTATTCTGTTATCTGACTGTCTGTTTAGCATCTGTTATCTATCTGTTTCTTCTACCCAATATGTTTAACTTTGTATTACTGAGTACTGATCATAGGACCTCAGAAGTGCAAGGCAAGTATTCTACCACTGAGATTGAACCCTAGAATCTACTTCCCATACCTTTAAGTGACACTGGGAAGGAATGCAGACATGTTCCTTCAGTCAATAGTGCATTATATGGTGGTTCATCCTAAAGGAGATACCAACAATTGTTTCTAGCACCACCCAAGTGTCCACTCTAAAGGCCTCTGATCCCATGTCATGTGAGGCTCCCAGGACTTCAGGCTATTGGGTCTTCCTCACCTAGGGCAAATGTCTTCAGCAAGCAGTGCATCGAGCCCACTGAGCACAGCTTGGAAGTTCTCCTGGTGTGGTTGCCCTTCCTTCATCAGGGACCCCAGAGGGAGGTAGGCAAAGGGCCAGGCCTGCACAATCCTCTTCACACTCTCATTGTGTCTCCAGTATAGGCTGCCATGAACAGAGGTGGGAAGAGCTCTACAGGCAGCTCTTCCAGAGCAGCAATGACCAAAGCATCATCCTCAGCAGGCTCTGTACAGCCAGCTCCAGGAGGCTTGGTGGGCCACACATACTCATCCTGATGAATCTGTTGGGAAAAAAATGCTGGGGAAACATGCAGGCACTTAGTTAACTTCTCAGGCTAAGTGTGAACACTGCATTTTCTTCCTCCCTTCAGAGAGATCAATCCAGGGCCAATGCCATTGGTCTGGAAACAGCAGAGAAAATTCAGTCTGCCAAATTATCTTCTACATTCTGTGGCCATAAAACCAGGTCTATGCCTCTACTGACTGACACCAGGACAAACATCTGGCCCAGAGCTGAAGAAAATGAAATGACCACTGTCCCACTTTGTTCTCACTAATTCTAGCCTTCCTGAAAAGTGAATAACAAGGAGCTTAAAAGCTGGCACAGCCTTTTGTAGGGAAAAGGCTGAGACAGTAACTTCTCAAAAAAAGCCACAGACCAGGAGGGTTTGGCCTTTGAGTATTTCTCAATTTTGAAATATCTGCCTTATGTATTAGTTGGTATTCTGATTAGTCTAACTGCCGAAATGCCAAACACATGTATGTTTTAGGTTCAATTCACATACAGATATTCAGGATCTTTTACATAACATTTACAATTTTATAGAGTAGATTACTATACAAATGCAATCCTTCTGGTTTACTTGATATTTTAAAAAATTCTAGGCATAACCCAAACTTCAGGTGTAGAATTTCCTAGTTTGACATCATGTTAGCTATCAAAATATTTCCAATTTTAATACATATTAGGTTTCAGATGTTCTTATTTTGCCAAGGACGAGAATGGGAAAGCCACATGGCCCACACTGTTTCCTTCTCTCTTAAGCAAACATTAAGACTTTATCACAAGAAAAGAACAGTGCATAACCAGACTCAGCAGATTACCTGTCTAGGAAGCACAAGCCCTAGATCAAACTCCAGTACTTCCAAAGCAGAAAGAAGACAAAGATTCCTAGCAAGAATTATACTTTACATCTGTATTCTAGGCTGCTTAAGAGTGGATGTGGACATATCATGGACCAAGGCTGTCTCAGGCAAAAACACACACTATCTGGAAAACATGAGGGAATGTCTCCAGTGTAAAATACTTACCTACTGAGCAACAGGTCCTAAGCTTCACTACCATTAGCTAACTAATGTTAGAAAAACATAGGCACCAACAACAATGTCAAAATAGCAATTGTATATGATGTAAATTTAGGCAGGGAGTAAAAATTCTAATGGCAGAGAATGATGATGTGGATATTGATAAGCAATCACCTTTGGACTTCAGTCCTTAACAGAGTAACTTGTTACATAGAACAGAGACTTGCCAACCTGCAGACCCCCTAATTCAAGGAAAATGACAGCAAGATCTGACCATGCAAAGCCAAGAACTGCCACACCTGACATGCCACGAATCGATGATGCATAATCTGAAAGTTAATGACACATTAGCCCAGTTTCCAGAACTGAAAACCCGTGTCCACAGACCCCACTAATAGTCGGCTCTTGAGTGCTTGACATCCCTGAGCATGTGTTGTGAAAAGGACCGCATTCTGACAGTAGGGTCTCTAGTATAACTAGGATGCTTCTTATAAAG